>NC_136422.1:180804197-181064197 GCF_052625555.1 Lactuca saligna | reverse complement strand
TGATTATAAAAAAATAGATATGTATTACATTGTAACTTTTTGTATTATTATTTATGAATAGATGTACAATCTAGATATATATCCAATAAGTTTTTATTTATTTATGATTATAGTTGTATTGTAATTTTTCTCTATAAACTGTGTTATATTTGTTTATTATTATAATTTAATTCATCTATTCATTCACGATTACAATGGATTCATATATGATTGCAAATATGTTTTATTTTGGCATAATTACAAATATTCGGTTGAAATGATTAATTCATCAATCTTTTTTATATATTGGAATTATTTTAAAAAAACGTTTTTTAATCATGGTAAAAAGTATTTTTTTTAATAATCTATTTGATTAAAAATAGATTAAATTCATTTCTAATATTTAGGTAAAAAGTCAATCAATTAGACAACATCCCATGATTATAGGGATTAATTAATTATCCATATTTAATTACATTGTAAAATTCCTTTTATGCCCTTATGGAATGGTTGGTCTACAATTGTTCTCGCGTTCTCAACCTTTTGGGTGTTCTCATTTGATTGTCTCCCTATATATATATATATTTAGGGAGAGAGAGGGGGCGAAAAGTATTTTTTAGAAACTGAGAAGAGGATATAATCTGTAAGTAAGATCAAATTAAAGAGCTACAACTATACATATTAAAACTTTTATTATTTGATTGGTTGAAAATCTTAAAAACAAGTAATATTAAAATATATCACCTAACAAATAATTATTACGAGGGTAAGTATATAATATCAGGGTAGTTTCCATGGGAATCCGTAGTAAATGATTTCAAAATTTCAAAAAAATCGCAACCGCCCCATGGTTCCAAGTCGGCCAATAACTCGATGCTTTTCCGTCGCTAATTTTGGGCTTACTCTTTTTGTCAACGTTATGTGCCGATGGAACTATTCTGTCGGAAGAAAAATACACCTCCCATGTTTGTCTACAAATCAAACATATTTCGCCGGCTAATCTCAATGCTACCAAAACAAAGCAAACTGACGCTCCCTAAGATTGCCGGCTCTCCAAATAAAACAAAATAAGCAAACAACTTCCTTAGTCGGAAATGGAATTGGTAGGTATCTAGCTGCCGCCAAATGATATTATATATATGAATATAAATTAAGCACACACACATAGTTAATTCCAGGCGACTAGAGTAAAAAGATAAATAATAAAGTCTACGGTATTGAAGAGGATGGATAGTAGTCGAGAGCAAAGATGGTCTCTTAAGGGTATGACTGCTCTTGTCACCGGTGGCACCAGAGGCATTGGGTTAGTCCTCTTTATTACTTGCCCCGCTTTTTCTTTCGTAAACTACGGGTTGAACATTCTCTTGATGATCGATAGTAATTAAATTCATGTTTTAATTAGATGTTTTTATAATTCTTTTTGTTGTAGTTATTCAATAGTGGAGGAATTAGCAGGATTCGGTGCATCTATACATACGTGTTCTAGAAATGCAAAAGAGATCAATGAAAGGCTGGAAGAATGGAAAGGCAAAGGGTATCATGTTACTGGTTCGGTTTGTGATTTGTCTTCTAAAGAACAAAGGGAGGAACTCATGAACACTGTCTCTTCCATTTTTGATGCCAAACTCAACATCCTTGTAAGTCGTGTTGAAGGTTAAAACTAAATTATGAATATATTTATGAATCAATAGAAATTATTAATCTAATTAACTCGTGTTTTTTCAATATCGATTTTGTGTTTATATTAGATAAACAATGCTGGAGTTACCCGAATTAGAGATGCAACCGAGCACACAACCGAGGATTACACATTTATAATGGGGACCAACTTTCAATCTCCTTTTCATTTGACTCAACTGGCACACCCACTCCTCAAGTCATCCGGTGATGCTAGTGTTGTTTTCATCTCTTCCGTTTCTGGTGTTACGGCTCTTCCTTCCATGTCCGTTTATGCAGCCTCTAAAGGTCATATATTAAACTATTCAGTTAACAGCTTTTTATAAGAATAAAAGACGAATCAAATGTCGTTGGTTAAATCGATGATTCATTCCAGGTGCTATCAATCAGTTGACCAAGAACTTGGCTTGTGAGTGGGCAAAAGACCATATTCGGACCAATACTGTCGCTCCATGGGGTGTCAGAACCACCATTTTGAACTCCGTAAGAACCTTAATTAAAAGGTCTTCGCATCACACTTAGACGATCATTTTTCAAAGATTTTTAGATTTGCAATACTGCAATTTTCTTGCTTTTGGAACTATTGAAACTTATGCCGTGCATGGATGTCTTTGGCTGTACGTGAATCATATCAAACAGATGCATCCTTTCGAACTGGCTCTAGCCGATTCATTCTAAAACAAACATAATTTCATGTGTGTATATTGACTCATTACTTACAGTCTAGAACCCGTTTAATGTATGATATAATGAAACAGGAGAAGGTTGATGAAAAAAATATTGAAGCATTAGGGGCACTGATGGCTCGCACTCCACTTCGGTCATCTATGGCAGAACCTGATGAAATATCTCCGTTGGTCGCATTCCTTTGCCTCCCGGCAGCATCATATATTACTGGACAAGTTATTGTTGTGGATGCTGGTTACACAGCTGGTGGGTTCAAATAGTAAGTTGATTATACTATCGACAAGCTAGAAAACCACCCCATATATAACATTACAAGGTTCAAGGAGAAACTACTTTATATTGAATTTGATATCCATAAAACCCATCGGTATACTGTTGTAATAAGAATGATACTTGTAGCACCCAAAATCACAAATGACATTTGAGTGGAAGCTCAAACCAAAAAACAAATAAGACACGGTATTAAAATAATGAGAAATCAAATATCTTTTTATCTTTTGTTCTTATCAATCTTTCTATTCATTAGATCCAAATGAATATCATAATCAAACGAGAAGATTAAGAGAGGGACTTAATGTATTCTACATGTTATTATTTTATATTTATATGAGTGAGACGATTTGTAAGAATATGTTTATCTTCTCTACTAAAACTGATGGTATGAGTGGGTGAAACGTTTCTTTCTTAAGCTATGATTCGATTAGGAAAGCATATAACCGACAGATATAATTTCATCTATATAGGCTTACAACTGATAATCCTTAAAACACTACAAAAGAAGAATTTTTTCTTTGATAGCATGCATATTGATGCAATTCATGAAGAATGGTAATCTTTTGTTGTTAGTTAGTATTTGACAAACAATATTTTTGTTAACCGTTAAATGTTAGTTAGCATTTGACATGTGTATAATATTTTTGATAACTTTTTTGACATGTCGTTATTGGATTAAATTAAACATTTTGGTATATATTTGTCTATGTGTTTTTGTATTACGCGTAAAAACACGTCGTAAATGTGCATCATAAATGCGTGTCATAAATGCATATCGTAAATACGTGTTATAAATGTGTATTGTAAATGTGTTTTAACATCACAAAAGTCAAGAATATTTTTTTATTTTTAAATCAAGTAAAATTATTGTTTTCAAATACCATCCAAATCAAAACCATTCGATTACTAGAACAATGTTCTCAAATAGAAATCATATATCAGAGTGTCCCCTAATCAGTATCATCAAAACCAAGAGGATGTGCACGATCATGCCGTCACCTTGCCACGATCATCTTATGTACCTGAAACAATAAATTAAAACTGTAATCACAAAGTTTAGTGAGTTCCCCCAAAATACCATCACACGAAAAGATAACGACATGCATACTGGGTCCACAACCAACATACTAGATTACCCTTGAGCCCACAACATGAGTCTGACTTGCCTTCTGGCCCACACCTCATGCTTGGCTTGCTCCCGAGCCCACAACATAAGTTTGGCTCGCCTTACTGTCCCACAACTTATGTCTGGCTTGCTCCCGATCCCACAACATAATTCTGGCTTGATTTACTGGCCCACGACTTATGTCTGGTTTGTTCTCAGGTTTTTGGCTTTCGTACAGAGCATGATTGCCTTAATACAACCATAATATGTCGACATATTCATTACAGATAACATATATCCAGCAAATAGATAATCATATAGACAATCAATAGACAAATAAGCAAATCTACAGATCATTACAACATAGAAAGATCCTACAAGCCAAGACACAAATCTAACATATCACTACAACATAGCAACATCCTTTATATTAGGATACATAACCTAGTGGGCCAATATTGGTGCCTTTGACCCACAAGTATAGTGAGGAAAACCCACCTAAATCAGAGAATTCTGAAACAATTGCGATACGATCCCTTTTACTACTTGCGCCCGCGAATCCAGTAATCACCAAAACCAGGTAAAATCTCAATCAATAGCCCTAAACCCTTAAGTTTGACCTAAAATCAAACTTAGTCAAAAGTCAATGGTCAACGGTTAACAAAAGTCAATAGTCAACCTCCCTCACGACGTGACAATCTATGGCTTAAGTCGTGAGCCACTACATGATAAAATAGTCAAGTCCTATAACCCTCACGATGTGACATGCATCCCTCACGTCGTGAGATCCGTCTGAGTGACATTTTGATCAAAAAACTTCTTAAAGTAACCAACTTTATGGAGTCCCAACACTCTAAATTTTAAACCATGGCTAAACATGCACAAAACCTTAGATCTAGCAACAAGGAAACATAAAGTTTGGATCTTGGTTATTCATAATGGTCTAGAAGTGTAGCTAGAGGTTGCAAATGGAACTTTCAAGCTGATACTATGCTTTAATGGTGATTTCTTCTTCTCCAAGCCACCAAAACATCACCAAAAGTTCAAGAATCACAATGAGAGGCTAAGGTTAGGATTTTACTGAGCTTAGGGATGAAGGAGGCTGTTTTGGAACCTTAAAATGAAGTTTATGGGGTTTAAATATGAAGGAAACCCTAAAAGATCATCGTCTTGGGTTGCTGTACATCTCACATCGTTAGCCCTTATTGCTCACGTCGTGAGCTCAACATAATTCAACATCTTCATTTAATCACCCCTCACGTCATGATCCCCCACTATGGTTACGCCGTGAGTCCTGGTTTTACCCAAAAACGATGCCTTTGACTCCTTGAAACCAATAATCGATCCAATCTGGAAACCAAGTGTTACAATTCTCCCCTACTTAAATCTGACCTCGTCCTCGAAGTCACTCCTTGCCACTCTCCAGACATACCCGACAATTTGGACTATGTATCCATGACCGTGATCTGAACTGAGAATTTGACTCCTTCATGCGACTACCTTCCCATACAAAAATTGAAACCTAGTCTAAAAAGAACTACATATCCTGGCTAATAATGAATCTTTGACCCACTATCTTTAACCCTTGAAGAGCAACCATTGCTACTCTGTTCGAAATTCGGAAATCCAAAGCATTGACTTGTTATCCACTACCATTAAACCCTCCTCCCAAGATGAGTCTCTACTAGAAATCCGTTGTAGAGAAACATCAACGGCATATTCCAAAACTCCCTTAACCACCTCAAAGTTAAGGCTTTATATAAAGAAAATTCGAGGAACCACTCGGAAGCCTGCAAATGCCAACCAAAAACTCCATAACTTGAAAATTCCCAACAACAACAACAACCAAAAACTCCATAACGTGATCTTTCTGTCCCTAGAGTCCAGATCTATGTCACACCCCCAAACCAAGGATGGCGGAAACGTCCGGGGGTGGAGGACTTCATGTATAGCATCATAACCACAATTTTAATAGTAATTTAAGCAAACACAACCAACATATATATAATTGAAAAAGTTACATCACTTGTATGAATTACATGTTTCAAAATCAATTACAATATGTTGTCAAAATGTGAAAAGTTTGACGCCTTAACGTCCCATCCTCAAAAGCACTTGATAACTTGATTAGTGTTTTCTTGTGAATACAAGTTGTTTGAAAAGTGTCAACACAAAGGTTGGTGAGTTCATAAGCTTTTATTAATAAACTTAGTAGAAGTATTTCACATGTAAATGTCGCATTTGTTTCAGAAAAATCCGATATTTCCCTTGAAATCCGAGAAATGTAGCCTTATAACCAAAGACTAGAGTGTATGAGAAATCATCGTTTCTTAGTAAAAATGTTGTGAGTTTAAAATGTTGTGGAAAGTAAATTTCTTTTATCAACCTAAAACCTACTTCGGTTTTATGAAACCCCGTAAACTTCACGAATTGTTATCCCCCTAAGTGAGTCGCTATAATCATACTGTGACTATGTGAACCTGCCACAACGTTTCTCAGGCGTCGCGAAAATGAAATGACATTTGTCACCCGTAGACCTGCAGGTCCCACTGTAGCTAGCAGCAAGGTGTGGGGTGTCAAACCCAATATAGATCTATATACAAGTATCACGTTCTCCCTCAAGGAGATTCTGATTATAACTACCAGGAATTATATCCCGCACTCGGACGTACGGGGAGAGAGAGAGAGAGAGTCTCACAACATAGGTTAACAAGTTTACTTGAAATGTGTGTGAATATAAATCTTTCTTGTATGAATGTACCCTTTTTGTACGAGTGCGTTGAGTGATGTATCACAAACTATACCTATTATAGTTTATCTAAAGTGTATGTAATATGTATGAACTCTTTTATGGAAATGTATTAGTGTTATGAATTTATCAAACTATACTTTTTATAGTTAAATAATCCGTGTTCTAAAATGAATGAATAATATTTAATATGAATGTCTTAGTTTCAGTTCATAATGATAAACTAACATGGAAACACATTCAAATATTAGAACTTATGATTATACACTTTGCTCAACATAATACAAAGTGTTATGATGTTTACATGCTGCTGGCTAAATTTAGCCATTCTGCCCTGTTTTTGGCAAAATCATAGAAAAATCATACGAAGTCAAAAACTAGATCCGTAAATTCTGAGAGTTCACAAAATGTGTCTAGTTTACTCATAATTTTTATCACAATTTTTAATGACCTCCAACTTGGGTGAAAAAGTCCAAAATCACAGACTGGTCCGGATTGTTGTTTGAAATGATAGGCAGTTTTGTAAAAATCACCATAAATTGTAGAAAGATCGTATGGAGATGTGCAAGTAGCCATTTTAAAGCTAAAAACTTGAACTATTTGCACCTTGTACAGTTTTGAAAACAAAAATGTTTAAGATGCCCAAAACAGTCCGTGAATGGAGTTGAACTTTTCTGATGTAAGCTGTTAGCAAAATTTAGTTATGTTCTTAGTGTTTTAACTTGTATTCCCCCCCCCCCCCCCCCTAAAAACTTGAGAAAACATGAAAATGTAGGGGTATGAACTCACCTTGAGTGATTTCAGTAGATGATGGTTGAAGAATGGAAGTGTTTAATTCAAGAACACTTGGAGATGATTTGGGAGAGATTTCACATTCTTGAAGAGATTTCCCATACAAAGAGATATTTGAGAGAGGTTTCACATACTTGGAGAGATTTAGGAGAGATTTGACATTCTTGGAGAGATTTCTCATACAGAGAGATATTCGAGAGAGATTTCACATACTTGGAGAGATTTAGGAGAGATTTGACATTCTTGGAGAGATTTCTCATACAGAGAGATATTTGAGAGAGATTTCACATACTTGGAGAGATTTAGGAGGGATTTGACATTCTTGGAGAGATTTCTCATACAGAGAGATATTTGAGAGAGATTTCACATACTTGGAGAGATTTAGGAGAGATTTGACATTCTTGGAGAGGTTTCTCATACAGAGAGATATTCGAGAGAGATTTCACATACTTGGAGAGATTTAGGAGAGATTTGACATTCTTGGAGAGATTTCTCATACAGAGAGATATTTGAGAGAGATTTCACATACTTGGAGAGATTTAGGAGAGATTTGACATTCTTGGAGAGATTTCTCATACAGAGAGATATTTGAGAGAGATTTCACATACTTGGAGAGATTTAGGAGAGATTTGACATTCTTGGAGAGGTTTCTCATACAGATAGATATTTGAGAGAGATTTCAAGTGTGGCATTTGTGAGTGTTTGGTTCCGTAATGCGAGTCTCTTGAGCCCGTTAAGTCATGATTAAGGATCCCACACACTCCTAATGAGTATGCAACATGGTTTTCATCAGTTTAATTCATTGATTAGTACTAAGGCTTAGGAAATTTTTAACACAAAACTTTTCTCCTGTGATGTTTTCCCATTAATATAGCAAGTTATACAGTACGAACATAACACAAACCCTAATACACAAGGTTTAATAGAGTTGACCGGCTTGACTTGATGACTTGACTTGACTCAAGTTTGACGATTGTCACATCATCCCCCCGTTAGAGGGAATTTCGTCCCGAAATTTAAATTCGGCTGGGACTTCAAGGGTTTGGAAAAGATGTGGATACTTTTGCTTCATTTGATCTTCACGTTCCCAGGTAAACTCAGGCCCTCGTTTCGCGTTCCAACGAACCTTCACTATGGAAATGCGACTTTGTTTTGTTCTCTTGATCTCTCGATCCATGATCTCGACGGGTTCCTCTACAAAGTGGAGATTTTCATTAACTTCGATTTCTTCGAGTGGTATTACGAGTGTCTCGTCAGACAGACATTTCTTTAAGTTGGACACGTGGAAGGTAGGGTGTACATTACTAAGTTCTTGTGGTAGTCGGAGTTTGTATGCCATAGGACCAATCCTAGCAAGGATTTCGAACGGACCGATGTATCTTGGGTTTAGTTTCCCTCGTTTACCGAAACGTATCATCCCTTTCCAGGGGGAAACTTTTAGTAGTACCCGGTCTCCGACCTGGAATTCTAAAGGTTTGCGTCGCCTATCCGCGTAACTCTTTTGTCGATCACGAGACGCTTTTAGTCTTTCCCGAATTTGAATGATCTTTTCTGTGGTTTCCCTTATGATTTCCGGCCCAGTAAGGGTGCTATCAGGGATTTGCCCTCTGGCTAGCTGAGTATCTCCAACTTCGGCCCAACACAGTGGTGATCTACACTTGCGACCGTAGAGAGCTTCGAATGGAGCGACTCCAATGCTAGTGTGATAACTGTTATTATAAGAGAATTCGATAAGCGGTAGATGGGTATCCCATGCCTTACCGAAATCTATCACGCAGGCTCTCAGCATGTCTTCCAACGTCTGGATGGTTCTTTCGCTTTGTCCGTCCGTTTGCGGATGGTAGGCCGTACTCATGTCTAGCCTGGTTCCCAGAGACTTCTGTAGGGACTGCCAGAAACGTGAGGTCAATCTACTATCTCGATCAGAGATAATGGATGTTGGTACACCATGTAGTCGCACGATCTCTTTAATGTACGTCCTGGTTAACTTCTCCATCTTGTCTGTTTCCTTTATTGGCAGGAAGTGCGCAGACTTGGTCAATCTGTCCACAACCACCCATATGGTATCCATCCCACCTGATGTCTTAGGCAGTTTGGTTACGAAGTCCATGGTTATTCGCTCCCACTTCCACTCGGGTATATCCGGTTGTTGAAGTAGTCCTGATGGTTTCTGATATTCCACCTTGACCTTGGCGCAAGTGAGGCACTTGCTCACATAAGTAGTAATTTCAGCCTTCATGTTTGGCCACCAGTATAACCTTTTGAGGTCTAGGTACATCTTATCTGACCCCGGATGAATGGAGTATCGAGTCTTGTGGGCCTCGTTCATTACAACGTCTCGGTACCCACCGAACTTCGGTGTCCAAATTCGATTCATGAGATAACGAGCTCCATCCCCTTTGACTTCCAAGTTCTTATCCATCCCTCTTAGTGCTTCGCTTGCCACGTTTTCTGGTTTCAAGGCTTCTAATTGGGCGTCCTTGATCTGGGTGGCCAGTTGGGAGTGGATGGTCATGGTTAGGGATTTTACTCGGCGACCCGAGTATTCCTTCCTGCTTAAGGCATCGGCTACTACATTAGCCTTGCCCGGGTGGTAGCGAATTTCACATTCGTAATCATTTAGCAATTCCACCCATCTCCTTTGGCGCATGTTAAGTTCTTTCTGATTGAGAATGTGTTGAAGACTTTTGTGATCAGTGAAGATGGTGCACTTGGTGTCGTAGAGGTAGTGCCTCCAGATCTTCAGGGCGAACACCACAGCTCCCAATTCAAGGTCGTGGGTTGTGTAATTAACTTCATGTGTCTTCAGTTGCCTTGATGCATAAGCGATGACCTTTCCCCTTTGCATGAGCACACAGCCGAGGCCTTGATTTGAAGCATCGCAATACACCACAAAATCATCAGTTCCTTCTGGAAGAGACAAGACTGGTGCGCTGCATAGGGCTTGCTTTAGTGTCTGGAAGGCGGCTTCTTGTTTATCTTCCCATTCGAATACCACCCCTTTCTGAGTCAAGGTGGTGAGAGGCTTAGCGATTTTGGAGAAGTTTTGTATGAATCTTCGATAGTAGCCTGCGAGTCCCAAAAACTGTTGGATTTCTGTTGGCGTTGTAGGTGTTGACCAATCTTCGATTGCTTTGATCTTCGAGGGGTCCACATGTATTCCTTCCTTGCTTACTACGTGGCCAAGGAATCCTACTTCTCGGAGCCAAAATTCACACTTTGAGAATTTAGCGTAAAGCTTCTCGGTCCTTAAAACTTCCAGAACTAGTCGTAGGTGATGTCTGTGCTCTTCTTCGCTCCTCGAATAGACCAGGATATCGTCGATGAATACGATGACGAATTTATCCAAGTAGGGTCGACACACTCGATTCATCAAATCCATGAATACCGCAGGCGCATTTGTTAACCCGAATGGCATCACTACAAACTCATAGTGCCCATAACGAGTTCTGAATGCCGTCTTGGGGATATCCTCTTCCTGAACTCGTAGTTGATGATAGCCCGACCTCAGGTCGATTTTTGAAAAGTAGCTGGCTCCTTGGAGCTGGTCGAAGAGGTCGTCGATTCGGGGTAAGGGATAACGGTTCTTGATAGGGAATTTAATTTAGTTCTCGATAGTCTATGCACATGCGAAAAGACCCATCCTTCTTCTTTACAAATAAGACTGGTGCTCCCCAGGGCGAGAAGCTTGGCCTGATGAACCCTTTGCTCAATAGTTCATTCAATTGGCTGGATAGTTCTTGCATTTCTGCCGGTGCTAAGCGATATGGAGCCCTGGCGACGGGGGTAGCTCCTGGGATTAAGTCGATCCGAAATTCGACTTGTCGTGCGAGTGGTACACCAGGCAGATCGTCTGGGAAAACATCAGGGAAGTTGCATACTTCTGGAATTTCTTTGATGTCCTTCACCTCCTGTTTCTTATCTACGATGTGGGCTAAGAAAACATGGTATTGCTTTCGGAGGTACTTTTGGGTTTTAACACAAGAGATGATTTGTAGGTTCGCACTAGGTTTATTGCCATAAATGGTGAGAACGTTGCCATTTGGCAGATTGAGGCGGACGGCCCTTTCGTAACATAGAATGTCGGCACGATGAAGGCTTAGCCAATCCATACCAATGATTATATCGAAGCTTTTTATGGTGACCGGCATAAGGTCGATTTTGAACAAATGGTTGTCTAGAGTGAGAGTACACCCTATGTAAATATCATTAGCGTGCTCAACCCTTCCATTTGCCATTTCTACGATGTAAGAATCTTCTAGTGGTTGAGAATTTTGCTTAAGTATATGTTTGAATTGGTGACTTATGAAACTTCTTTCTGCCCCACTATCGAAAAGTACGCATGCATAAGAGTTATTGAGGAGGAACGTACCAGTAACCACAGAGGTATCCTTGACTGCTTCTCCCTGCCCTAAAGTTAGGACTCTCCCTACACCCCCAGCATTAGGGGCTCGTGCCTTGGGGCAGTTCCTCCTGAAGTGTCCCGTTTCACCACATCCATAGCAGGCTTGGCTTGCCCCAGTGTTGGCGGTCGTAGCGACTTGTGTGGCGGGTTGGGTAGTCGCTCTACAGAATCATGCAGTGTGCCCCTTTTTGTTACAGTTATTGCAGTGTAACTCTCGACAAGCACCGTTATGGTGGTAGTTACACTTGTTGCACTTGGGAAGAGTTCCTGTATACGGTTTCGGTGGTGCTGGAGCGACGGCAGTAGTGGCGGCACGTACAGCAACAATCGGTTGCTTTTTGGCGGGGTCTTGAATTGGTTGCTTCCTTTTATTGCTCCAGAACTTCCTCTTGTTGTTCCCTCCTTTTGTTCGGTCGGTGGTGGTTATCACGGTACCACGGCTAGCCCTGTGATCTATGAGTTGTTGTGCCAATTCCTTGGCACTCTCAAAGGTAGTGGGTTTCGAGGCCAAGACACTATCTTGAATCTGGGATGATAGGCCCCAGAGATATCGTTCCACCTTCTTCTCTTCTGGAGTGACCATTGTTGGACAGAGGAGTGCTAGGTCGTTGAAGCGGGCAGTATAAGTTTCAAGATCAGTGCCTGTCATCATGAGGTTCCAAAGTTCTTCTTCAAGTTTTTGTATTTCGCCCCTCGGGCAGTATTCCTTTAACATTAGGGCTTTCAAATCCTCCCATCTGATTGCGTTAGCTACTGCAGGAGTAAGTGACTTAACTCGGCCATTCCACCAAGTAAGTGCTTTTCCAGTGAAAGTGAATGCCGCATACTTGACCTTGCTCGCTTCGGGACAAGCGCAGATTTCAAAAACTGCCTCGGTCCTTTCGAACCATTGCACCAGTGTGATGACGCCCCCGCTTCCATTGAAAGGATCGGGTTTGCCATTCGTGAAGTCTTTGTAAGTGCACTCCCTCGTATGCCCCGTGCTGTCCCCATGAATGGAATTGGTAGCTCCGGATCCAGAACCGCCGGAACCATGGGTTCCCATTTGCGACATTGCTGCCGCCACGGCTGCCGTCACTGCAGCCTGGAACATTGCAGGATCAAACTGCGGAGGTGGTGGTGGAGGCGGCACTGGGTTGTTGGAAGGCCTTGGTCTTTTCCTTGGTGGCATGGTTCTGTCATAAAAAAAATGACTATTCGGTAAGACTTCAATAGTGATAACGAGTCGAGTGATACTGGTTCCATCCCTCTTGTATTTTATCATAACTTTATTATTCGTAAACTGTTTGTGTGATCAGGTTATGATGTATAGTGCCAAACATTCAATAAATAAAACACATGCCAAATTTCATTGATAACTTTTAGTACATAACGTTTAGAGGGAAAAGTTTGACCTCATAAGGGTCTACATTACATCGTTACAAAAGGTAGTTTTTTTGGCATTACAAAAGCCCTTTGAATAGTGTAATCACATAGTCGCAGGGTCGACCTACATACAAGGAGTAGCACCAACGCGTACTCATAAAATCCTACTACCAAGACGGGAGAATAGCAACAAGTTCTAATCACTACGACCCTTCTTTGACGGAGGCTGCGATGATGTCGATGCGCCCTGTAGTTCCGCCAATTTGCGTTCTGCTGCAACCATTCTCTCTTCGAGTGCCATGTATCTTTCCCGATACTCTCTTGTTTCTGCTTGAGCCGCGAGAAGGTCTCGAATGAGTTGGTCTCGGTGGTGGGAGTCTCGTTCCAGGTTTCTGGTGCGATCCGTAGTAGACTGTACAATGGCACTTAACTCCCGGACCTGATCTGTCGTTGTCCTACCACGATCATCCATTCTTGCCATTCGTTGTATCGTGACGGGGAGAGCCCTGTCAGCCGGTCCACCATGAGTGAGATCATAGTAACCTCGTTGGTAGCCATATGGTGACCGTTGGCGTTGTTGTCGGCTCCATCTTTCGATCGTTGTTACCCAAGGGGGTTCAGGTCCATTGTAACCAAAACGGTGCGCAGGTACCCTCGCGATGTAGGGAGGGTTGAATACTTCTGGTGGTTCCTCCGCTTCGTTCCCAACCATGACTACCTCATCACCTTCCTCTTCTTCCTCTTCTTCCTCTTCTCCCTCTTCTTCTTGGTCGTCTTCCTCTTCTTCCTCTTGTTCGTCTTCCTCCTCGGGCTCCTCCTCGGGATCCTCTTCGGGATCCTCCTCGGGTTCCTCTTCGGGATTCTCCTCGGGCTCGTCTTCGATCCATCCCGCGTTTCCCTGATTGGGAAAGTAGGGGTCCCCAGGTATGTGAAATCCTGCCATGTCGTCTGCACGAGAAACGGGGTTAAGAAGTACGTATCGGAAAATAATAATTTGGCGCTATAGAAACGTACAAATACTCCTATAATATATATATTTTTTAAATGTTTATATTTGGTTCTTAGCGTGTTCTTTATGGAGTGGTATTAGGTTTTCAGATTTGTCGCTCATTACGACTATTCCTTAGTGTGCGTAAGTTACTTCTTGGACGGATATAGTTGATCAGGCTATATCCTTCCCAGAACTGATTTCACATGCTAAGGCGTATTAATAATGTTCGACTCCTCCTCTTTCAATTTATGTTCTCCTAAGTTATGACACCATGCTAGTATAGAATGCATGCAAGTATACTTTAAAACAAGAAATTATTTGTTTTCTAAAAGTACAACTCTTTAAATCACTTTAAGAATCAGAGACTTTTAGTCCCAAATGTGTTTATAGTTTGTATATCTTATGTGGTTGACATACTTAATTCACTATAAACCGTGCTCTGATACCAATCTGTCACACCCCCAAACCAAGGATGGCGGAAACGTCCGGGGGTGGAGGACTTCATGTATAGCATCATAACCACAATTTTAATAGTAATTTAAGCAAACACAACCAACATATATATAATTGAAAAAGTTACATCACTTGTATGAATTACATGTTTCAAAATCAATTACAATATGTTGTCAAAATGTGAAAAGTTTGACGCCTTAACGTCCCATCCTCAAAAGCACTTGATAACTTGATTAGTGTTTTCCTGTGAATACAAGTTGTTTGAAAAGTGTCAACACAAAGGTTGGTGAGTTCATAAGCTTTTATTAATAAACTTAGTAGAAGTATTTCACATGTAAATGTCGCATTTGTTTCAGAAAAATCCGATATTTCCCTTGAAATCCGAGAAATGTAGCCTTATAACCAAAGACTAGAGTGTATGAGAAATCATCGTTTCTTAGTAAAAATGTTGTGAGTTTAAAATGTTGTGGAAAGTAAATTTCTTTTATCAACCTAAAACCTACTTCGGTTTTATGAAACCCCGTAAACTTCACGAATTGTTATCCCCCTAAGTGAGTCGCTATAATCATACTGTGACTATGTGAACCTGCCACAACGTTTCTCAGGCGTCGCGAAAATGAAATGACATTTGTCACCCGTAGACCTGCAGGTCCCACTGTAGCTAGCAGCAAGGTGTGGGGTGTCAAACCCAATATAGATCTATATACAAGTATCACGTTCTCCCTCAAGGAGATTCTGATTATAACTACCAGGAATTATATCCCGCACTCGGACGTACGGGGAGAGAGAGAGAGAGAGTCTCACAACATAGGTTAACAAGTTTACTTGAAATGTGTGTGAATATAAATCTTTCTTGTATGAATGTACCCTTTTTGTACGAGTGCGTTGAGTGATGTATCACAAACTATACCTATTATAGTTTATCTAAAGTGTATGTAATATGTATGAACTCTTTTATGGAAATGTATTAGTGTTATGAATTTATCAAACTATACTTTTTATAGTTAAATAATCCGTGTTCTAAAATGAATGAATAATATTTAATATGAATGTCTTAGTTTCAGTTCATAATGATAAACTAACATGGAAACACATTCAAATATTAGAACTTATGATTATACACTTTGCTCAACATAATACAAAGTGTTATGATGTTTACATGCTGCTGGCTAAATTTAGCCATTCTGCCCTGTTTTTGGAAAAATCATAGAAAAATCATACGAAGTCAAAAACTAGATCCGTAAATTCTGAGAGTTCACAAAATGTGTCTAGTTTACTCATAATTTTTATCACAATTTTTAATGACCTCCAACTTGGGTGAAAAAGTCCAAAATCACAGACTGGTCCGGATTGTTGTTTGAAATGATAGGCAGTTTTGTAAAAATCACCATAAATTGTAGAAAGATCGTATGGAGATGTGCAAGTAGCCATTTTAAAGCTAAAAACTTGAACTATTTGCACCTTGTACAGTTTTGAAAACAAAAATGTTTAAGATGCCCAAAACAGTCCGTGAATGGAGTTGAACTTTTCTGATGTAAGCTGTTAGCAAAATTTAGTTATGTTCTTAGTGTTTTAACTTGTATTCCCCCCCCCCCCCCCTAAAAACTTGAGAAAACATGAAAATGTAGGGGTATGAACTCACCTTGAGTGATTTCAGTAGATGATGGTTGAAGAATGGAAGTGTTTAATTCAAGAACACTTGGAGATGATTTGGGAGAGATTTCACATTCTTGAAGAGATTTCCCATACAAAGAGATATTTGAGAGAGGTTTCACATACTTGGAGAGATTTAGGAGAGATTTGACATTCTTGGAGAGATTTCTCATACAGAGAGATATTCGAGAGAGATTTCACATACTTGGAGAGATTTAGGAGAGATTTGACATTCTTGGAGAGATTTCTCATACAGAGAGATATTTGAGAGAGATTTCACATACTTGGAGAGATTTGACATTCTTGGAGAGATTTCTCATACAGAGAGATATTTGAGAGAGATTTCACATACTTGGAGAGATTTAGGAGAGATTTGACATTCTTGGAGAGGTTTCTCATACAGAGAGATATTCGAGAGAGATTTCACATACTTGGAGAGATTTAGGAGAGATTTGACATTCTTGGAGAGATTTCTCATACAGAGAGATATTTGAGAGAGATTTCACATACTTGGAGAGATTTAGGAGAGATTTGACATTCTTGGAGAGATTTCTCATACAGAGAGATATTTGAGAGAGATTTCACATACTTGGAGAGATTTAGGAGAGATTTGACATTCTTGGAGAGGTTTCTCATACAGATAGATATTTCGGTTGTTTTTAGATGAAAACTTTTATCATTTGTGGGTTAGGGTTTGAGCTTAATCTCTTTAGGAAGGGTATTAATGGGTAAAGTTGGAAACTTTAGCCTTTTAGAGGCATTTCCAGTTAGGATATTGAGTATAGAGTTTAGATCTAAAGAATAAGGAAATAATGCATTAAGAAGGGACTAACATACTATAGAACTGGATGAGTTCATGGAGGGACTCGACGATTTAATTTGAAATTTCCCGATTTTGTTGAAAAGGAAGAACTTGACGAGTTGGAGGAAAACTCGACGAGTTGGACTGTGATTTCACGATTCCGTGATTCTTCAGAACTCGATGAGTTGAAGGGTAAACTCAACAAGTTGAGTCAAACCCAGAGTGTTGACTTTGAATTTGACTTTGACTTGGACCAAATTTGACACTTAAGGGGTTATGACTATGAAAGGGTTACTTAAGGAAATCTTTTATGTGTAGGGAATTGAGTTGGGTTGATATTCGGAGCCAGAGAATGTTTAACTACTTCCAGTTTTTGAGGTGAGTTACCTTCCCAGTATGAGTGAGTCAAAGGCACTAATGCCGTCTTACTAGTAGTTGTTTACAGTAGAGTTGATTATCTTTGTGATAATTGTCTGGTATGACACTATCGGTTGAGGTTTATGTGCCAGTATGCTAGGATATTATGTGGTAGTGGTAGGGGTGAAATAGACCCTATAACCGGTTGAAAGAGACCGAAGGGGTAAGCCAACACCCATATATGCTAGGCAGTAACTGGTTGAAAGAGACCGAAGAGGTAGGTCAACACCCAAATATGCTAGGAAGTGTGTGATTTATATGCTTATATGCTAGGATATTATGTGGTAGTGGTAGGGGTGAAATAGATCCCGTAACCGGTTGAAAGTGACTAAAGGGGTAGGCCAACACCCATATATGCTAGGCAGTTACTGGTTGAAAGAGACCGAAATGGTATGCCAACACCTGGTTATGATAGACAGTACCGGTTGAAAGGGACCGAAGGGCTAGGGCAACACCCAGATATGCTAGCCAATGACCGGTTAAAAGAGACTGAATGGGTAGGCCAACACTCGGATATGCTAGGTAGTATGTTGATTGTATGGTATGTGGTATGATGGGGGAATTCACTAAGCTTCGTGCTTATGATTTTTAGTATTGGTTTCAGGTACTTCTATTTCGAAAGGAAAGGATCCGACATGATCACAACGCATCACACTATGATTTTCTGCACATGAGATCTTTGGGAGTTGACTCTGATGATGTTTTCTTATAACATGTTTTGGTTATTGACATAATGGTTCTGCTTATGATATGAGATGACACTATTGATGTTTTTAGATTACTGGTTTTTATAATTACATAATTAAAAATGAAATTTTTTATCATGAATTTTGGGATATTACATCCGACCATAATGTACACCAGCCACCTTTTTCTCAGCTCCAACAACCACCACCTGTTATCATCGACATCTCCCCCTTTCACCTCTAGCAAGCACCACCAGGTAGATCTACAAACGGAAAAGATAGAGTTTTTTTTTATTTTATTTTTTTATTTTATTTTTTTTTAATTTTTTTTATGGAATGTAGTTCTACAAACCCCAGATGATGTGGCAACGATAGTCAAACAGAGAAGGTCTCTGACTTTCAAATCAAAGAAGATATCTGAGAAGATAATCTGAATAATGGCGGTGTAAATCTTAAAAGATTGAGCCGTTTTCGAAGTGCAGATCCAAATCCATAGTGGTGAGAGGGACCTTGCGATGAAGGTGGGGATACAAAAATGTGCAGGTGGAGATGGCCAACAGTGTGTAGGTGAAGATGACAACAAATATGCGACGAGGACGATGTCGAGTGGTATGAAGGTGAGTGAAGCGATGTTCTTTTATTTTTTTTCTCTGTCGGGGTAGCTTCGACGACGACTGTCGTGGAGATGTGGGTGGTGGCTCCGGCCCCCCGTATCTCTCAAGCTCCAACGACCCAAGTGAAGAAGAGGAACTAATGAATGATTGGAGTCTATGGGTAGGGCTAGGTTAAGGATAAGTGTTTGGGGTAGTAGGTCTTTTTACTATTATATTTTATTTATTTTATTATTTTTATTTTTTTACTTTTTTAAAATTATTAATAACAAATAAATAAATAAAATATATCAAAAAATAAAAAGGGTAAGTTAGTCGTTTTATGTTTGTCAGGGAAGGTCCGTATGAGAAAAAAGATTATAAGAAGAGTCTGGGTTAATTTTTGAAATTAAAGACTAAACGTATAATTTGACATTTAAACGAGTGATCAATCGTGTAATTTACTCTGTAACTTTCCAACTAGTGTGATAAATGCCTCCAAAATAGATCAATAATAATATTATAAAGTCATTATTCTAATTATCATCTTAATTTTTGAAATATAAGAATGTATTATTTAATATATAATTTTATTAATAATTAGAGTACATAATTAGTAACTTGTGGTTTAAGTGATACATATGGACAACTTTTAGCATTCAAAGCCAAAAGAAAATTCACGGTTTTTGTTTCTGAAAAAATTATAAAATATGCGTCATTATTTTTTATGATTTTAAATATCTGCTTTTTTTCTAAGAAAATCATAACTGTTATAGTTGAGTATTTTAATTAAAATATATTAAAATTTCTGAATTTGTACATATACTAATATTCTCGTAAGAATATTATATATAATTATATTATTTTAAATAATTTTCTGATTAAATTATTATTAAGATTTATAAAACTGTACGGCAAACCAATATTCATTGTTATGAATAATACTCTAATACCAAAGTTCTTCTAATCTAGACTAATGTTAACCGGTGTTGCTCTCTCTTATTGAGGTTGGGGTTTTTGTTTTAAGTTCCCTTGTGGAGATATATAGGTGGATTTACGGAGTAGTTTTGCTGTTTTGAAAAAAATAATAGTAATAAAAAGCTAGATTATATATAACTAAGACCATGATTTTTGTTTTTTGAATGCTAAAAACGACCAAATCAATCTCGAATATTTCTTTTTGTTAATTTTTTAAAAAAATCTGAATTATTGATCATACGTGTGGCTGGTAATCGTTCTCTCCATTTTTTGATCAACCAGATATAAAATTTAAAATTTTGCGGCATCAGACTTTTTGTATGTTATTTATGAAATTTACATTAAGATGAGAGATGCTTGGACTCCTTGGCGTATCAATCAAGCTTATAAGAACCAGACAAAAACGCTATAGTTAATTAACATTTTGTCGAACTTTGAGAGTTATGTTATCAATATTATTTAAGATTAATAATATTATAAGTTTTTATTACTTAAAATATAATAGACGAGCGGACTGCGGAGTAGACCTAACCGACTAAGCTAGTTCTTCACTTCCCAACTTCATATCATGACCAAATAATTGTCATTATTATTTAATTAATTGAATTCTATACGGCTTGATTTTGACCTCAATTGGGGATTGGTTATGAATATGTACCACACAACATGGTTAAGTTGAAAGAAAACTAATTCGTCGGAAATTCCGAGGATGGCTAGTACCCGAGAGCAGAAATGGTCTCTTAAGGGCATGACTGCTCTTGTCACAGGTGGCACCAGAGGCATAGGGTTAGTCATCTTTCTTGCCATCGATATGTTTCTAATATGAACTTATTTACTTTTCAAACAACTGTTGTTGAGAGCTTCTATAATCATGTTATATATGGTAATTGTATTTGTGTTTTAATTCATTTTTGTTTGCTGTAGTTATTCAATTGTGGAGGAATTAGCAGGATTCGGTGCATCTATACATACGTGTTCAAGAAATCAAAAAGAGATCAATGAAAGGCTGGAAGAATGGAAAGGCAAAGGGTATCATGTTACCGGTTCGGTTTGTGATTTGTCTTCTAAAGAACAAAGGGAGGAACTCATGAACACCGTTTCTTCCATTTTTGATGCCAAACTCAACATCCTTGTAAGTCAGCTTGTAACTAAATCAAACTTTTAAAAAAGAAACGAATAGAAAACACATGTTTTTTTTTTAATTAACATGTATTATGTGTGTGTGTGTGTATTAGATAAACAATGCTGCAGTATCTCGACTTAGAGATGCAACAGAATATACAACCGAGGATTGTTCATATATAATGGGGACAAACTTCGAATCTCCTTTCCATTTGACTCAACTCGCACACCCACTGCTCAAGTCATCAGGGAATGCAAGCATCGTGTTCATCTCTTCTGTTGCTGGTGTCACGGGTCTTCCTTCCATATCTGTATATGCAGCTTCTAAAGGTCTTTTATCAAACTCCGAATAGGTTTTTCAAAATAAAAGATGAGCTAAAGATCATATCGTTTATGCCATGATTCATGCGCAGGTGCAATCAATCAATTGACCAAGAACCTGGCTTGCGAGTGGGCTAAAGACAATATTCGCACCAATACTGTTGCACCATGGGGTGTCAGAACCACCATTATGAACTTCGTAAGATCCTTAAAAATTTCCCAACACTCTTACAAGACCATTTCTGAATATATTTACATTTGAATTTTTTCCATGGGCGTTTTGGCTTTACCTGAAACATAACAAAGGGATGCATGCTTTGAACTTGCTGTGGTTCATTATGGAAGTTAGAGAATTTAATGTTAGGAATGCACTTTTGATCTGATCGTTTAATGTAACATATTATGGAACAGGAGAAGGTGGATGATAAAATTATTGAAGCATATGCCCCATTAATGGCTCGAACTCCAGGCCGTCCAATAGCAGAACCTGATGAAATATCACCTTTGGTGGCATTCCTTTGCCTCCCAGCAGCATCATATATTACTGGACAAGTTATTGTTGTCGATGCCGGATACACAGCCGGAGGTTTTAAATTCTAGAACCATGAGGCTGATGTTACATTAATTTCTCAAAACTAATGTATTTGTTTATGAATTTCTTAAAGTCTATCATTATCAAGAAAGTATTATGCAACATTAATATCACCATCTTCTTGTCCTTTTCCTTGTATTTTCTTTCCCTAACCTCACGATCTTGGGCGGATAAAATACCATTTTTATAATAACATTGTATTATTGCTGGTTAAGATATTACTAGAAAGAAAGAGACCGACAGATTAATTAGGTCGCTAATGTCCATCATCATCCGATTACCTATTCCATATTCCATGTAGGAAGTAGGATACATTATTCTGATTTTCTAACATTGCAGGCATACATAATATATTCTTAATGCATTTCACATTTAATTATGGTAATACTTTTCATAATTAATAGTTTTTATATACATATTAAAAAATCTATAGGTTATTATCACTACTTATTTTCGTGCATTCGTATTTTACCAACAACCTTTTTTTTAAAAGGAAGAATTAAGGTTTTTATGAAATGGTTCAGAAAAACCTACACAAATAGTAATTTCAGTTTTCTTCAAAAATAATCATAGACTATCTAACAAAAAAATGATCAAAAAAGGTAACTTGTCCGTAAAATTTAAGACCAAAATGTAAATATAGTAAATCAGCTATATAATTTTGCCAAACACCCTTTTAGACCTAGCATTCTTTTGCGATCCCTTTAAATCATGCATTCAAATATTACAAATATGTTTAGGCCTATATAGTAACAAAAAACCTTGTTTTTTCCTCCTTTGCGAGACAAAGCTAAAACAAGAAAAACATTACTTTATTTAACAAAGTGATAAATACTACCTTTCCTCAAACAATCCTCTGATTAGGATTTATTGCTACTATCAGACTAATCATGCTTAGATTAAGATAGTTTATGCTTTGAACTTTAAATAAATGTAAAAATCTCTTATAGTAATGATTGGCAACTTAAACCATTTAACTCATGATTCCACAAGTTAGAATCGAAGAAATAGTAGATATGTCAAGTCAATCTATTCTCATGAGCAAAAGAGCACTTTTATGGTCATGTGCTCGTTCTAATTTTATAAACATCTATAAAAGCAAAGGAGATATTTGCATACTCTAGAACGGAACCGGTCCTTATGTCTACATAAGTGAAACTGGAAAATGGTTTTCCAGAATTGATCAGCTGAAGATTTAATGGGGTCAAAGATATGGATTTTGAGGAACACCATACGCCACGACGTGGTAAACGGATGACCACGATGTGGCATGACATGTATTAGGTGGATCTATAAATGGACACCACAATGTGGCAAGAGGGATGCCATGATGTAGTGGTTGTTGCAGCTCAAACCCATGACTTTTAGGGTTTTTCCCATATTTAAGCACCTTAATTCTTGGATTAGATCTCCTCCACCATCCTCCATTTCCTCATTTCGAAACCTAGCCATCATTCCATGATTATAAGCTTAGTGGCTTCATTTTGAAGTCGTTTTCTTGAATTGGCGATGCAACACCCGGTTTTGAAAGTGTTCGATTGTGTCTTTGGAGGCAAAGGGTATAAGTGTAATATGATGATTCGGTCTTTTATGGGTCTTAGGTTTTATTCGAAAGGTTTTAAGGCTTGGGGTGTAGCTAGGAGCATAGGCCTTCTTGCTACATTTTCGTGGATATAAAGCTCGTCGGAAATGGACTTAGAACGCAGAAGTTATAGTACTTTGAAGTTGTAGGCAGAATTGGTCCCTGAATTGAAAAGCTTGCATTTCAGCCCATGCATGCAAGGTGGCAGCCAGGTGAGTACGCCCAATGTAAGCTGGGGTACGCCCAACGTAGTGTTGGATAATGAAACGCGGGTGCTGAAGACGTACGCCCAACATACATGGATTATACCTTGTGTACGTCCAGGATCTCCAAAGCCCTAATTTTTAGCGTTGGCTCACTATTTAAAGCACCTTAAGTCCAAGGGGGTGCGCCTCCCTTTCATTCTAAGAGCCTTAAACCCTAATTTCGAGTGGTAGCTTCATCCAAGAGTGTTGTGAGCTTTGTGGGTGCATTTTGGGTGGGTTTTGGTGCATTTCAAGAAGATGGGAATCAAGGAGGAACTTATGGATCTGGCTTTTGGGACTTATTCTCAGCTTGATGAAGGTATAAAGCTTTGAACTTGATCATTCATCTCTTAGATCTACCAGTGTGAGTTTTAGTTCATTTTGGTCCCAAGGATGAAACTTTATGGTTGAAACCCGATTCTTAGGCTAAGAGTTGCCACTCTCTGTGTTAAATGAGTCCATAAGGTAGAAAGTTTCCATCTTGAAGGTCTTAATGGGTTCATGTGTAACACTTTAACAATCCAAGCCAATTTAAACTTTTCAAAAACAACCCAATTTCATTAAGTTATTACAAAAAGGTTTCAATACATTTATTATCAAGCTATTCCCAGAACCATATCATAAAACAAGAACATGAGGAACGGTACGATCACGCCTTCGCCTTGCCACGGTCTCCTGAAGTACCTGAAAACATTAAACCACAACTGTAAGCCCGAAAGCTTAGTGAGATACCCCTAAAATACCAATTACATATACCATACACATAACATATCATAATAGAATAGAACAACAATGCACTACGGGTCCACTGTGTAACTGGTCCGTCGTACCGGGCCTTCAGTCCACCTTGTCCACCCTCCGAGTCTAGCCAAATCCATTGAGTCTGCAGCGTGGTTGGTTCGCCCACATCGGGCCTTCAACCCACCTGGTCTACTCTCTGAGTCTACAGTATGACTGGTCCGCCCTCCGGGCCTTCAGTCGGCCTGGTCCACTCTCTGAGCCTCGGCACATTTGGTCTGCCCTCGAGTGGCCTATAGCCTATCCGGACCACTCGCTGGGCCTTCGGGATATCCGGTCCGCCCTGGGTATGTTGGCCTACAGCACAAAGTAGAACCCGCCTCAACCTAACCCCAGTCAACCAACCATGTGCACATAAACATGTAACCATATAACAATTAATCATCAATCAACCGATCTAGCAGATCACATACATAACATACTCTAAACAGGATACTGACCTAACCGGTTACTAATATAGCCTCATCCTACGTACTAGGATACCGACATTAACCAGGTCTTTAACATATACCATCCTAACTACCAGGATGCAAACATAGCAAAGCAATAACATAACAATACCCGGATTACAATCCGATAAAGGGCCGGCCTTGGTGCCTTAGACCCTGTCGATATAGTGAGGATAACTCACCTCGCAACTGCTGGCTGGAAACATAAGATCACGCTGCTCCAACCTCCGACATGAACTCCACCAATGATAATACCAAAAGACTGAACTCAATAAATACCAATAATTACCAAATTACCCCTGGAAGTCAACTGGTCAACTCTTGGTCAAAGTCAAAGTCCTCAGTTAAAGTCAACCTGCCTTACTGACTCTACTCGCCGAGTCAGCCCGCTGACTCATCGAGTCCCTATGTTCTGAAAACTCCCACATCGCGACCCAACTCGCCGAGTCCCACGAACTCTGAGTCACTTCCTGCTCAACTCACCGAGTCATCCATCGACACACTTATTCACAGCTCAACCAAAAAGGTTAGGACTTCGCGACCAGACTCGCCGAGTCCAAGAACAGACTCGCCGAGTCCAAGGCAATCTTCAACAGACTCGCCGAGTTGTTCTTCCAACTTGTCGAGTCCGTGCCTATCTTTATCCAACTCTCCGAGTACAACCATGTGACTCGCCGAGTACCTCTAGTTCTTAATCCATACAGTGGCCTTCCAAGCCATGCCGGGGATCCAATCCATAGATCTATCCTTCTACAAGCTATTCTTCACGTAAAGTTGCAAACTTTACGTGAATCCAAAGAGATCTAAGCATAATACACTCTTGAGCTAAGGCTAGGGACAAAAGAACTTCACCTACATCTCTTGATCATAGACTTTATGGCTCCTAGGGTCTTTACAAGCCTAGATCCGAGGTAGCAACCTCAAATCTTACACCAAACTCGAGATGGACCTCATTTATGCTCCAAAAACCCCACTATTGATAAATCTAGATGCACAAAAAGCTCAAGAACATATCTCTTACCTCCAATACAAGCTCCCACTGAAGAATGAACCAAATCTCTGCAAAGCCCCTTGCTCCAAATCTTCTTGCTCTTCAATTCCCCTCCAAGATTCCCTTCTACAAGGCTCTAATTTCTCACAAAGGAAAGCTCACACGAATCTATGGCTTCTGGAACTCAAATGGAAGGTAAAGAGGATGGGGAAAAGGTGTTATGTTCTTTATATAAGGCACAACCCCCGGGATTAGGGTTTTCTCTCTTCAGCACCAACTCGCCGAGTACAGCCTCCGACTCGTCGAGTTGGTCACTTAACGTGTGACCAGAATCGCGACTTGACTCGCTGAGTCTATCCATCGACTCGCCGAGTCAGCCTTCCTTATTTACACTAAGAACCCTGAACTTGCACTTCTGAACTCGGCGTGTTACAATTCTCCCCCACTTAAATTAGGCTTCGTCCTCGAAACCTGCATCTCTATCCCCGCCCCCCCCCCCAGTTTCTAAACTTTATTTTACCAAAACCACCTAGAACAACTATTGAATCGGCCCTAAAAACCATCTTAAACATCGGCCGGAATATGATCACCTTTCCATCTCCGTTGTCGATGGAGAAGATTTGGGTTCGATCTGAACCCGCTTCTTTGATCTGAATCTCCATCATCTTTGATTTATAAGTTTAGGGTTTAGTTTGGTTTCATTTGTAGGTTTAGGGTTCATTTTTTGAGGTTAGAGTGATGACTAGTGTTGATTGCAGGAGGTGCTGGCGGTTTGTGAGACACAGTGAGAAAGATGACCAATTTAATTCAAAGAAGAAGAAAGGAAATTGGGGAAAGGATAAATCGTAGATTACTTCTCTCTTTTTGATCTTCTAATTTGCTGCAAATCGAGAACAGTAAAAACGAGAGGCGACTTATGGTTGAGTGGAGATATGAGATGGTGGTGGTGATTGTTGTGTTGTTGATGATTCCACCGGAGATGGTGGTGCTGTTGATGATTCCATGTACAGTTCGTTCTTGAGTTCTAAGGTTTGATAGAGGCGATTGGAGGAGGATGAAGATCGATTGGTCCGATTTTGGTTTATCGCTTTGGGGTGAAGGTGAAGGTGGCGGTAATTGGGCTTCGCCATCGTTGGAAGTGGCTGAGAATGGGGGGACAAAGGTAGCGGAATACGTAGGAGGGGGAAGTGGGGAGGGGTGGCCTCATGTATGTACATTTTTTTTTTAAATCTAAAAATAATAAACAAATAAAAAGAAAATTAAAAAAGAAATAAATAAGGGCAAAATGGTCTTTTACGCCTAAAGGGATGAAACATGCAAGTTTTATATGAACGAGGGACGGTCCGAGTTAATTTTTGAAAATAAGGACTAAACACGCTTTCTGGCATTTGCACGAGGGACGAATGTTGTAATTTACCCTAATAAATAAGAAACTTGTAGACTTGAGATGTTTAAGTGTAAACAGTTGAAAGTTAAATATTAAAGATAATTACCAAACTTATGGTTAATCACCTAGTGACCAAATAGTTATTCCATAAGGCTTTCTAAACCCCCGACAAATAGATGAGTGCTATGGATGAATTTTATATGAATGATTTTTAGATGATTAAAATTGTAGAAATTTCTTTTTCCTCTCCAACTCTCTCAATATCCTGAAAACCATTCCATTGCGACACAACATTTCTTCGCTTGCGCTGCAATTTACGATTAGAACTCTATTTGTTAAGGGTTTAGTGTTTTGCGGTTTTGGAGCTTGTGAAGGTTGCTACATATGCTTCTTGGGCATCACTACAAAAGAGGAGTTTTGTATTGCACTCTTAACAATCCTATTTATGTCAAGATCTAAAAAGGTTTTAAAGGGCAACAAAGGTATGTTTTCTTATTTCTTCTTTTTATATTTTGTTGCTTTA
The DNA here is from genome assembly GCF_052625555.1 of Lactuca saligna. Classification (NCBI taxonomy): domain Eukaryota; kingdom Viridiplantae; phylum Streptophyta; class Magnoliopsida; order Asterales; family Asteraceae; genus Lactuca; species Lactuca saligna. Next base: position 181,036,585 of record NC_136422.1, on the reverse strand, counting down.
GATCTTGCTGAGCATTGATCTGTCATTTGGCTTATGAGGGTACTTGTTGAGTGTTTCCGTTGTGCACCATTATGGCTTTGTAAGATCCTACATAACCCAACAATCATCACCAATGTACTAATAATTATGCAGTTCCACATACATAATTGGTCGCTATACTTTGTTTTCATTTTCGACAACACTATGATATTGAGATTCACTAGGAGTGATAAAAGTGCATATTTGGTTGTTGCTCCCTTTTCCGCTAGATATGTTCGCATCATACGTTTTTCTTCAATCGTTGACTTAGTTAGCACCATCACATTCATCAACCACAACAAACACATACAAAATTTTACCTCCAACCACATTGATTACCTTGATCGATTGTTTAATATCACCACCATTAAATATGGCACAATAACATTGTTTTTCATGATGTCAGTAAGAAAGACTAACAATTGATTTATCTTCCAAACCTATTTTACTTTTCACCAAATGCATAAATTCATTAAATTTGGTGTTCTCATAAAATGTTCATTCTAATTAAACTTTTTGAAATATAACCCGGTGACCATATATATGGTAGTTAGGAACCATCTAACTATCATATCCCATCAATGATAATCAAAACGAAATATTCATTACAACTCTTACTTTGATACTCGAGAAACAAATAACACTACCATTTCATTTTTTGAAAATAGTCTCGTTATACTTGTACTAGTAAGGATATGTATGAAATGGTAGTCAAAATGTCACAATCGTAGTCAACTTGTACGGAACCTTAGTAAAAAAATAAAAAATAAAAATATATATATTTCGTAAAACTTTAGCGAATGCGTGAAACCGCTGTTGGCCTAAGGCTAACACTACAAGGAAAAAGATCAATAGCGGCGACTTTTGTCGCCGCTAAATGGTCAAGTTGTCACCGGTAATAGTAATAGCGGCGACGCATCGCCGGAAATAAGTCGTCGCTACTGCTTCGTCGCTATTGATCAACATGTCGCCAGTAATGAGAATTGTCGCCGCTAAAAACCAAAGTAGATTGAGACCAATGCCTCTAATATGGCCACGTCGCACTCCTAATACTTTCTCAAACTCAACTCTTTCTTGAGCGGGTGTTAACTCACTTTCACATTGAGTATGTTCTAACAGCTCTTCAACCAACCGATTAGGTAACTCCCAAAAGTGAGTAACAATTAAGTATAAATAAACATTTAATTATATGATAAGATTATAATTAAATACTTACATATTGTTGTTCCGCCTCAGCAGTAACAAACACACCATTCTTATCGATATGAGCTTTGCGAAACGTTTCCACTCTTTTAAGGTTCTGTTTAACTTTAAAAATTAGATTATATTTTAAATAAATAGTTACATGTATCGTACGTTACCTTTTTATAGCAAGTACTGCTATACGAGCTCGACCCCCATGATTCACATTTGTTTGCATTTCACGTACTTTTTTGTTCCTTTCTGAAGCAATTTTGTGTTCGTTCGTTTGGAAATACTCAACTGCTTTCTTCCAGTTATCAACTTCCATACCCTCTGGAGGGTTGACTAATGGTCCCGGGATATCTTCATACCCTCCTACTAACTTAAAATATTCTTTTGCGTCAGCTTTACGTTCTCGATAACCTTTTAACAAAGCTGCTTGAAAACTCTCTGTCAACATATTAGCTTGTACATCCTGGTACATGTGATCCAAATCAAACATTGTCTACAAAAAAAAATTAACCAAGTAAAAACCAGCTATAGTTAATCATATAAAATATTTTTAAATAAATAATTACCGTTAAATGTTGTAATACAGTGTCCTTTATTGCAGGAGAAACTTTTTTCCAAGTCCATTTATCAAAATGGACCATTTACCACATTGTTTTCCCAATTTCTTGTGAAAACATGTCTTTAAGCTCTCCTACAGGATCAAATGTGATATCCCTATCATATTTCATGCTAATCGGTTTGCTCTGATTCCGTAAGATCACTTTTTCAAGGTTTATATTTTTGTCTTTGCCTCGAACTTTCCTACGTGCACGTTGCTCAACTACAAATGTAATAAAATCATTAGAAACGGTATTTAATTTATAATAATTGAATAAAAATAGTAAATAAAAATTCAGAATAAGACTTACCGTCCTGCTTGTGATGACCAGCACCTCTACCACCTGGGAGAGGTGGGTCCTCAGCTCTATCACCCTCGTGTCCACGACCCATAAGAGCAACCATGATATACTTTCCTACGTGCACGTTGCTCAACTACACGTTTGTTTTATTTATACTAGATGTACAAATATACTCATGATTATTGAAAAAAAATTGTTTGTTTCTTTTAATATGTTTAGCAATTAGTTTTTAATAAATAAAATATTAAATAAAAAAAATTAATAATTTGATATATCCATAAAAAACATTTCTTACTATTGTACCTTTTTATATATATTTTTTTATTTATTACATTTTTTGTTTTTTTTTCAATTATACCATTGTACTTTAAATAATTATATTATGTTGTAGTGTTATTCTTTTTTACCATCGAGATTAATATATATATATATATATATATATATATATATATATATATTATTTATAACTTTGTATAAATATGTTGCAAATAAAAATTTTAAAAAACTAAAAAAGACATGAAAATATAAATATGAAACTATAGAAATATAACATTATAAGTTAATTTGAAGATTATAAGTTAACTATAGAATTTATTGGTTAATTTGGGGTTAGCTTGGGAAGAAACTAGAAACTTTCTAGTATTTGTATATAAGTTTTTAAACAATTTTATAACATTTTTTGTGTTTTTTTTTCCAATTTTAAAACAGTTTTATAACAATTTTTTTTTTCAATTATAGCATCCTACTTATACCAAAACCACATACTTTTACATAATACATAAGAGCATGAAATTCACATACTTTCACATACATATACCATATATACACCAAATACAAATACATTCACATACACACATAATAACATCCTACTTAAACCAATACACATACTTTCACACACACACACACACATATATATATATAATATCTTATTTATACCAAATACACAAATTTCACATTCATATACGACATTTACAACAAACATACATACATTCACATATGTACACAATAACATCCTACTTATAACAAACACATATACTACAAGAAATGAGACCTATAGGGATGACATTTGTCGTCCCTAAAGGTACTAAAGTCGTCCCTATAGATGGTGGCGACGACAAGTCGTCCCTATAGTGTTCGTCCTTATAGCCCCGTCGCAATAGATGTTTTTTATCGTCGCTAAAAATATCGTCGCAATAGCTTCCCTATAGAGACGACATATCGTCTCTAAAGGATTCGTCGCTATATGATTCCAATTACCATAGATGAAGCTATAGAGAGGACTTGTCGTCTCTATAGAAGCAACTATAAAGACAACATGTCGTCCCTATAGATAAAGTTATACACGACATACCACAACCTATAGAAACAACAAATCATGGTAGTAATGCACCTATAGAGACGATTTGGCGTCCTTATACATTCACCTATAGAGACGACATGTCGTCTCTATAGGTATGCCCACAGGTTTACACCCTGTTCTTTTTTCTGTTTATTTTCCTAGTTTTCACAGTTCCAAAATAGCTAAAGCAGTATATTTACAAAATAGCTACAACAATAAATTTAATTGCAACAAATCGTGCTAAATGATTTTATTACATGTTTTAAAATGGTACAAATTGAATGAAAATTCTCAAGCATTACATGTTTTAAAACTATACCAATTCAGATTTACCAAACTTTGCATCAAATTCTTCAGAGAGCAGCTTCCTGAAATTTGGAAAATATTGTAACTGCTGCAGCATTATCATAACAACTTCACTGTTACACTTGTAAAGAAAAATGATCATTTTGTCCTTTTTCTATTTGATCTTTTCATCTGTAACCATCAACATTCGAGTCATATTCTCCTGCATAAGCCATTTTTATTAACATCATATTCACCAATAAAGATAAAACATTATATACTGCAAGTCTTCAAGGGCAAAAAGGGCAAAAAGGGAAAAAAGATTGTAACTTACCAGACCTAAATACCGGATATTAGGTTCACGCACAACTATGAATTTTCCAAGAAGAGCCACACATTGTGACATCATCTCTTTCTCAGAGTCAATATGCATGACCTGTATTAGTCCCAATTTGTTTGTTAGATTTGATAATGACAAGTTTTAATAAATTGTGTTACTCCAAATCTGTTTGTTAATTTGATGAGAAAAACTTGTATAAACTTACAAGAGCAAGAGCTTCAAATAACACAGCATGAGAAGCATTGTTCTTGTTAACATTTTTCACCACATCTGTTCCCATGAGTATCCATTGTAAAACCTAACCACAATTAATAAGCTTTATATTAGTGTTTCTTATGTAAAGAGAGAGGATTTTTTATTTATTTTTTAATAAAATATATAACCTCAAAGAGTGCTCTTCTTGTGGTTGGATCTTCAACAGTTGGGAAATACTGAAGGGCTCTCATTGTTTTGACTTGAAGCCATGGAGAAGGGATACCATAGTATGTGTATTCTTGAGGAACATCTTGATTTCTAGAAAGTCTTTCTAAAATTTGAACACATTTTGGAAGACAACTTGAGTATGCTTCATGGTTGTTGGCTACTAAAGCAACAAAAAGACTCATTGATGATGTCAAAACACCAAGATCACATTCATCTAATAGTTGTGCCATTCTATCTGACCTGAAAGTTTGACCGAACAATAAAAAGTCAAAAGTGTAGATTAAAAAAAAATAAAAGGGAAATAGTAAAATGTAAAGGTGGAAACAAACATACCAGCCATCTACATTCACAATATCAGAATTTTTCCTAAAGAGTCTTAATAGACATAGTGCAACTTTCTTTCTCACTAGTGGTCTGCAACTACTTGAAAGCTGAGGTAAATAAAGTAAGTAGAAAGTAGCAATTGAAATTATAATTGAAAAACAATTAAATTATATTCCATGTGTATTTTTGAACTTACAAGCAACTTCTGAACATCAGGTGCTAGTGATTCAGCAAATTCTCTGCCACCAATATTCCCCACCTGTATATTAACTAGTTATTATTTATCGAGTGATAAGGATTACCATTGTTTGTTGTTATTTTCCATAAAACCTTTAAATTCACAATCAAGAAACCAAATATATTAATCACCATGTGTGATGTGTGATGTTGATTACATCCTCTAGCTCTACCAAAATCCTCCTCTATCATGAACATGTCTGAGAAAACATTAGCACAATTTTTGCAGCCTATCATAAAAAACAATAATTAATTAATTAATTAATTAATTAATTAATTAATTAATTATATTCTTCACAAGCAAAATTAATTGTTTCTGTAGAGATGTTAATCTACTCAGAAATAAAAGGAATTAGAATATATGAACAGCATTACAGCTCTGTCTCGAAGAAATTATTAGATAAGTGACACCATTATCATAAACAACTCGACCTTGAGAATCTTATTCAAACCCTCTCGATTTACCAATACCTAACTCGAAATACAAACATCTTTGCTTAATCAACCTACTTTATGAGCACATATTGTTTTACTTATCGTGTTTTGGTTTCTAACCAAGACAAACAACATAAAAAAGCTATCTGAAAGAAAGGAAAACATGAAAATACCTTTTTTCAATCAGTTTGGTGAAGAAACGTTCGGCCTGATCAACTGCAGACACGTCGCCACGGTAGTCGCACCACACCAGAACACGACCTTTGATATCGAGGAGGAACAGCGCAGAGGCCTCCCCTGCCATCAATTATCCGGAGCCACGTAGATTAGATCTGTGTTGATTCCGAATTAAGATCTGGTTTCTGGTCGATCGATAAAGAACCAGAGGTGAAAATGAAGCCAATAGTTAGAATCGTCAGTGTTGAAGCTAATCGTCGTGGTCTTCGACAACTAGCATGAGGATCGAGAGAGAGGAAGAAGATTTGCCGGGAGTGGGAGGTGAGGAAGTCGCCAGGGGAGAATTAAGGTTTTTATGAAATGGTTCAGAAAAACCTACACAAATAGTAATTTCAGTTTTCTTCAAAAATAATCATAGACTATCTAACAAAAAATGATCAAAAAAGGTAACTTGTCCGTAAAATTTAAGACCAAAATGTAAATATAGTAAATCAGCTATATAATTTTGCCAAACACCCTTTTAGACCTAGCATTCTTTTGCGATCCCTTTAAATCATGCATTCAAATATTACAAATATGTTTAGGCCTATATAGTAACAAAAAACCTTGTTTTTTCCTCCTTTGCGAGACAAAGCTAAAACAAGAAAAACATTACTTTATTTAACAAAGTGATAAATACTACCTTTCCTCAAACAATCCTCTGATTAGGATTTATTGCTACTATCAGACTAATCATGCTTAGATTAAGATAGTTTATGCTTTGAACTATAAATAAATGTAAAAATCTCTTATAGTAATGATTGGCAACTTAAACCATTTAACTCATGATTCCACAAGTTAGAATCGAAGAAATAGTAGATATGTCAAGTCAATCTATTCTCATGAGCAAAAGAGCACTTTTATGGTCATGTGCTCGTTCTAATTTTATAAACATCTATAAAAGCAAAGGAGATATTTGCATACTCTAGAACGGAACCGGTCCTTATGTCTACATAAGTGAAACTGGAAAACGGTTTTCCAGAATTGATCAGCTGAAGATTTAATGGGGTCAAAGATATGGATTTTGAGGAACACCATACGCCACGACGTGGTAAACGGATGACCACGATGTGGCATGACATGTATTAGGTGGATCTATAAATGGACACCACAATGTGGCAAGAGGGATGCCATGACGTAGTGGTTGTTGCAACTCAAACCCATGACTTTTAGGGTTTTTCCCATATTTAAGCACCTTAATTCTTGGATTAGATCTCCTCCACCATCCTCCATTTCCTCATTTCGAAACCTAGCCATCATTCCATGATTATAAGCTTAGTGGCTTCATTTTGAAGTCGTTTTCTTGAATTGGCGATACAACACCCGGTTTTGAAAGTGTTCGATTGTGTCTTTGGAAGCAAAGGGTATAAGTGTAATATGATGATTCGGTATTTTATGGGTCTTAGGTTTTATTCGAAAGGTTTTAAGGCTTGGGGTGTAGCTAGGAGCATAGGCCTTCTTGCTACATTTTCGTGGATATAAAGCTCGTCGGAAATGGACTTAGAACGCAGAAGTTATAGTACTTTGAAGTTGTAGGCAGAATTGGTCCCTGAATTGAAAAGCTTGCATTTCAGCCCATGCATGCAAGGTGGCAGCCAGGTGAGTACGCCCAATGTAAGCTGGGGTACGCCCAACGTAGTGTTGGATAATGAAACGCGGGTGCTGAAGACGTACGCCCAACATACATGGATTATACCTTGCGTACGTCCAGGATCTCCAAAGCCCTAATTTTTAGCGTTGGCTCACTATTTAAAGCACCTTAAGTCCAAGGGGGTGCGCCTCCCTTTCATTCTAAGAGCCTTAAACCCTAATTTCGAGTGGTAGCTTCATCCAACAGTGTTGTGAGCTTTGTGGGTGCATTTTGGGTGGGTTTTGGTGCATTTCAAGAAGATGGGAATCAAGGAGGAACTTATGGATCTGGCTTTTGGGACTTATTCTCAGCTTGATGAAGGTATAAAGCTTTGAACTTGATCATTCATCTCTTAGATCTACCAGTGTGAGTTTTAGTTCATTTTGGTCCCAAGGATGAAACTTTATGGTTGAAACCCGATTCTTAGGCTAAGAGTTGCCACTCTCTGTGTTAAATGAGTCCATAAGGTAGAAAGTTTCCATCTTGAAGGTCTTAATGGGTTCATGTGTAACACTTTAACAATCCAAGCCAATTTAAACTTTTCAAAAACAACCCAATTTCATTAAGTTATTACAAAAAGGTTTCAATACATTTATTATCAAGCTATTCCCAGAACCATATCATAAAACAAGAACATGAGGAACGGTACGATCACGCCTTCGCCTTGCCACGGTCTCCTGAAGTACCTGAAAACATTAAACCACAACTGTAAGCCCGAAAGCTTAGTGAGATACCCCTAAAATACCAATTACATATACCATACACATAACATATCATAATAGAATAGAACAACAATGCACTACGGGTCCACTGTGTAACTGGTCCGTCGTACCGGGCCTTCAGTCCACCTTGTCCACCCTCCGAGTCTAGCCAAATCCATTGAGTCTGCAGCGTGGTTGGTTCGCCCACATCGGGCCTTCAACCCACCTGGTCTACTCTCTGAGTCTACAGTATGACTGGTCCGCCCTCCGGGCCTTCAGTCGGCCTGGTCCACTCTCTGAGCCTCGGCACATTTGGTCTGCCCTCGAGTGGCCTATAGCCTATCCGGACCACTCGCTGGGCCTTCGGGATATCCGGTCCGCCCTGGGTATGTTGGCCTACAGCACAAAGTAGAACCCGCCTCAACCTAACCCCAGTCAACCAACCATGTGCACATAAACATGTAACCATATAACAATTAATCATCAATCAACCGATCTAGCAGATCACATACATAACATACTCTAAACAGGATACTGACCTAACCGGTTACTAATATAGCCTCATCCTACGTACTAGGATACCGACATTAACCAGGTCTTTAACATATACCATCCTAACTACCAGGATGCAAACATAGCAAAGCAATAACATAACAATACCCGGATTACAATCCGATAAAGGGCCGGCCTTGGTGCCTTAGACCCTGTCGATATAGTGAGGATAACTCACCTCGCAACTGCTGGCTGAAAACATAAGATCACGCTGCTCCAACCTCCGACATGAACTCCACCAATGATAATACCAAAAGACTGAACTCAATAAATACCAATAATTACCAAATTACCCCTGGAAGTCAACTGGTCAACTCTTGGTCAAAGTCAAAGTCCTCAGTTAAAGTCAACCTGCCTTACTGACTCTACTCGCCGAGTCAGCCCGCTGACTCATCGAGTCCCTATGCTCTGAAAACTCCCACATCGCGACCCAACTCGCCGAGTCCCACGAACTCTGAGTCACTTCCTGCTCAACTCACCGAGTCATCCATCGACACACTTATTCACAGCTCAACCAAAAAGGTTAGGACTTCGCGACCAGACTCGCCGAGTCCAAGAACAGACTCGCCGAGTCCAAGGCAATCTTCAACAGACTCGCCGAGTTGTTCTTCCAACTTGTCGAGTCCGTGCCTATCTTTATCCAACTCTCCGAGTACAACCATGTGACTCGCCGAGTACCTCTAGTTCTTAATCCATACAGTGGCCTTCCAAGCCATGCCGGGGATCCAATCCATAGATCTATCCTTCTACAAGCTATTCTTCACGTAAAGTTGCAAACTTTACGTGAATCCAAAGAGATCTAAGCATAATACACTCTTGAGCTAAGGCTAGGGACAAAAGAACTTCACCTACATCTCTTGATCATAGACTTTATGGCTCCTAGGGTCTTTACAAGCCTAGATCCGAGGTAGCAACCTCAAATCTTACACCAAACTCGAGATGGACCTCATTTATGCTCCAAAAACCCCACCATTGATAAATCTAGATGCACAAAAAGCTCAAGAACATATCTCTTACCTCCAATACAAGCTCCCACTGAAGAATGAACCAAATCTCTGCAAAGCCCCTTGCTCCAAATCTTCTTGCTCTTCAATTCCCCTCCAAGATTCCCTTCTACAAGGCTCTAATTTCTCACAAAGGAAAGCTCACACGAATCTATGGCTTCTGGAACTCAAATGGAAGGTAAAGAGGATGGGGAAAAGGTGTTATGTTCTTTATATAAGGCACAACCCCCGGGATTAGGGTTTTCTCTCTTCAGCACCAACTCGCCGAGTACAGCCTCCGACTCGTCGAGTTGGTCACTTAACGTGTGACCAGAATCGCGACTTGACTCGCTGAGTCTATCCATCGACTCGCCGAGTCAGCCTTCCTTATTTACACTAAGAACCCTGAACTTGCACTTCTGAACTCGGCGTGTTACAATTCTCCCCCACTTAAATTAGGCTTCGTCCTCGAAACCTGCATCTCTATCCCCGCCCCCCCCCCAGTTTCTAAACTTTATTTTACCAAAACCACCTAGAACAACTATTGAATCGGCCCTAAAAACCATCTTAAACATCGGCCGGAATATGATCACCTTTCCATCTCCGTTGTCGATGGAGAAGATTTGGGTTCGATCTGAACCCGCTTCTTTGATCTGAATCTCCATCATCTTTGATTTATAAGTTTAGGGTTTAGTTTGGTTTCATTTGTAGGTTTAGGGTTCATTTTTTGAGGTTAGAGTGATGACTAGTGTTGATTGCAGGAGGTGCTGGCGGTTTGTGAGACACAGTGAGAAAGATGACCAATTTAATTCAAAGAAGAAGAAAGGAAATTGGGGAAAGGATAAATCGTAGATTACTTCTCTCTTTTTGATCTTCTAATTTGCTGCAAATCGAGAACAGTAAAAACGAGAGGCGACTTATGGTTGAGTGGAGATATGAGATGGTGGTGGTGATTGTTGTGTTGTTGATGATTCCACCGGAGATGGTGGTGCTGTTGATGATTCCATGTACAGTTCGTTCTTGAGTTCTAAGGTTTGATAGAGGCGATTGGAGGAGGATGAAGATCGATTGGTCCGATTTTGGTTTATCGCTTTGGGGTGAAGGTGAAGGTGGCGGTAATTGGGCTTCGCCATCGTTGGAAGTGGCTGAGAATGGGGGGACAAAGGTAGCGGAATACGTAGGAGGGGGAAGTGGGGAGGGGTGGCCTCATGTATGTACATTTATTGTTTTTTTTTAAATCTAAAAATAATAAACAAATAAAAAGAAAATTAAAAAAGAAATAAATAAGGGCAAAATGGTCTTTTTACGCCTAAAGGGACGAAACATGCAAGTTTTATATGAACGAGGGACGGTCCGAGTTAATTTTTGAAAATAAGGACTAAACACGCTTTCTGGCATTTGCACGAGGGACGAATGTTGTAATTTACCCTAATAAATAAGAAACTTGTAGACTTGAGATGTTTAAGTGTAAACAGTTGAAAGTCAAATATTAAAGATAATTACCAAACTTATGGTTAATCACCTAGTGACCAAATAGTTATTCCATAAGGCTTTCTAAACCCCCTACAAATAGATGAGTGCTATGGATGAATTTTATATGAATGATTTTTAGATGATTAAAATTGTAGAAATTTCTTTTTCCTCTCCAACTCTCTCAATATCCTGAAAACCATTCCATTGCGACACAACATTTCTTCGCTTGCGCTGCAATTTACGATTAGAACTCTATTTGTTAAGGGTGTAGTGTTTTGCGGTTTTGGAGCTTGTGAAGGTTGCTACATATGCTTCTTGGGCATCACTACAAAAGAGGAGTTTTGTATTGCACTCTTAACAATCCTATTTATGTCAAGATCTAAAAAGGTTTTAAAGGGCAACAAAGGTATGTTTTCTTATTTCTTCTTTTTATATTTTGTTGCTTTAGATCTTGCTGAGCATTGATCTGTCATTTGGCTTATGAGGGTACTTGTTGAGTGTTTCCGTTGTGCACCATTATGGCTTTGTAAGATCCTACATAACCCAACAATCATCACCAATGTACTAATAATTATGCAGTTCCACATACATAATTGGTCGCTATACTTTGTTTTCATTTTCGACAACACTATGATATTGAGATTCACTAGGAGTGATAAAAGTGCATATTTGGTTGTTGCTCCCTTTTCCGCTAGATATGTTCGCATCATACGTTTTTCTTCAATCGTTGACTTAGTTAGCACCATCACATTCATCAACCACAACAAACACATACAAAATTTTACCTCCAACCACATTGATTACCTTGATCGATTGTTTAATATCACCACCATTAAATATGGCACAATAACATTGTTTTTCATGATGTCAGTAAGAAAGACTAACAATTGATTTATCTTCCAAACCTATTTTACTTTTCACCAAATGCATAAATTCATTAAATTTGGTGTTCTCATAAAATGTTCATTCTAATTAAACTTTTTGAAATATAACCCGGTGACCATATATATGGTAGTTGGGAACCATCTAACTATCATATCCCATCAATGATAATCAAAACGAAATATTCATTACAACTCTTACTTTGATACTCGAGAAACAAATAACACTACCATTTCATTTTTTTAAAATAGTCTCGTTATACTTGTACTAGTAAGGATATGTATGAAATGGTAGTCAAAATGTCACAATCGTAGTCAACTTGTACGGAACCTTAGTCAAAAAATAAAAAATAAAAATATATATATTTCGTAAAACTTTAGCGAATGCGTGAAACCGCTGTTGGCCTAAGGCTAACACTACAAGGAAAAAGATCAATATCGGCGACTTTTGTCGCCGCTAAATGGTCAAGTTGTCACCGGTAATAGTAATAGCGGCGACGCATCGCCGGAAATAAGTCGTCGCTACTGCTTCGTCGCTATTGATCAACATGTCGCCAGTAATGAGAATTATCGCCGCTAAAAACCAAAGTAGATTGAGACCAATGCCTCTAATATGGCCACGTCGCACTCCTAATACTTTCTCAAACTCAACTCTTTCTTGAGCGGGTGTTAACTCACTTTCACATTGAGTATGTTCTAACAGCTCTTCAACCAACCGATTAGGTAACTCCCAAAAGTGAGTAACAATTAAGTATAAATAAACATTTAATTATATGATAAGATTATAATTAAATACTTACATATTGTTGTTCCGCCTCAGCAGTAACAAACACACCATTCTTATCGATATGAGCTTTGCGAAACGTTTCCACTCTTTTAAGGTTCTGTTTAACTTTAAAAATTAGATTATATTTTAAATAAATAGTTACATGTATCGTACGTTACCTTTTTATAGCAAGTACTGCTATACGAGCTCGACCCCCATGATTCACATTTGTTTGCATTTCACGTACTTTTTTGTTCCTTTCTGAAGCAATTTTGTGTTCGTTCGTTTGGAAATACTCAACTGCTTTCTTCCAGTTATCAACTTCCATACCCTCTGGAGGGTTGACTAATGGTCCCGGGATATCTTCATACCCTCCTACTAACTTAAAATATTCTTTTGCGTCAGCTTTACGTTCTCGATAACCTTTTAACAAAGCTGCTTGAAAACTCTCTGTCAACATATTAGCTTGTACATCCTGGTACATGTGATCCAAATCAAACATTGTCTACAAAAAAAAATTAACCAAGTAAAAACCAGCTATAGTTAATCATATAAAATATTTTTAAATAAATAATTACCGTTAAATGTTGTAATACAGTGTCCTTTATTGCAGGAGAAACTTTTTTCCAAGTCCATTTATCAAAATGGACCATTTACCACATTGTTTTCCCAATTTCTTGTGAAAACATGTCTTTAAGCTCTCCTACAGGATCAAATGTGATATCCCTATCATATTTCATGCTAATCGGTTTGCTCTGATTCCGTAAGATCACTTTTTCAAGGTTTATATTTTTGTCTTTGCCTCGAACTTTCCTACGTGCACGTTGCTCAACTACAAATGTAATAAAATCATTAGAAACGGTATTTAATTTATAATAATTGAATAAAAATAGTAAATAAAAATTCAGAATAAGACTTACCGTCCTGCTTGTGATGACCAGCACCTCTACCACCTGGGAGAGGTGGGTCCTCAGCTCTATCACCCTCGTGTCCACGACCCATAAGAGCAACCATGATATACTTTCCTACGTGCACGTTGCTCAACTACACGTTTGTTTTATTTATACTAGATGTACAAATATACTCATGATTATTGAAAAAAAATTGTTTGTTTCTTTTAATATGTTTAGCAATTAGTTTTTAATAAATAAAATATTAAATAAAAAAAATTAATAATTTGATATATCCATAAAAAACATTTCTTACTATTGTACCTTTTTATATATATTTTTTTATTTATTACATTTTTTGTTTTTTTTTTCAATTATACCATTGTACTTTAAATAATTATATTATGTTGTAGTGTTATTCTTTTTTACCATCGAGATTAATATATATATATATATATATATATATATATATATATATATATATATATATATATATATATATATATTATTTATAACTTTGTATAAATATGTTGCAAATAAAAATTTTAAAAAACTAAAAAAGACATGAAAATATAAATATGAAACTATAGAAATATAACATTATAAGTTAATTTGAAGATTATAAGTTAACTATAGAATTTATTGGTTAATTTGGGGTTAGCTTGGGAAGAAACTAGAAACTTTCTAGTATTTGTATATAAGTTTTTAAACAATTTTATAACATTTTTTGTGTTTTTTTTCCAATTTTAAAACAGTTTTATAACAATTTTTTTTTTCAATTATAGCATCCTACTTATACCAAAACCACATACTTTTACATAATACATAAGAGCATGAAATTCACATACTTTCACATACATATACCATATATACACCAAATACAAATACATTCACATACACACATAATAACATCCTACTTAAACCAATACACATACTTTCACACACACACACACATATATATATATATAATATCTTATTTATACCAAATACACAAATTTCACATTCATATACGACATTTACAACAAACATACATACATTCACATATGTACACAATAACATCCTACTTATAACAAACACATATAACACTACAAGAAATGAGACCTATAGGGATGACATTTGTCGTCCCTAAAGGTACTAAAGTCGTCCCTATAGATGGTGGCGACGACAAGTCGTCCCTATAGTGTTCGTCCTTATAGCCCCGTCGCAATAGATGTTTTTTATCGTCGCTAAAAATATCGTCGCAATAGCTTCCCTATAGAGACGACATATCGTCTCTAAAGGATTCGTCGCTATATGATTCCAATTACCATAGATGAAGCTATAGAGAGGACTTGTCGTCTCTATAGAAGCAACTATAAAGACAACATGTCGTCCCTATAGATAAAGTTATACACGACATACCACAACCTATAGAAACAACAAATCATGGTAGTAATGCACCTATAGAGACGATTTGGCGTCCTTATACATTCACCTATAGAGACGACATGTCGTCTCTATAGGTATGCCCACAGGTTTACACCCTGTTCTTTTTTCTGTTTATTTTCCTAGTTTTCACAGTTCCAAAATAGCTAAAGCAGTATATTTACAAAATAGCTACAACAATAAATTTAATTGCAACAAATCGTGCTAAATGATTTTATTACATGTTTTAAAATGGTACAAATTGAATGAAAATTCTCAAGCATTACATGTTTTAAAACTATACCAATTCAGATTTACCAAACTTTGCATCAAATTCTTCAGAGAGCAGCTTCCTGAAATTTGGAAAATATTGTAACTGCTGCAGCATTATCATAACAACTTCACTGTTACACTTGTAAAGAAAAATGATCATTTTGTCCTTTTTCTATTTGATCTT
The DNA here is from genome assembly GCF_052625555.1 of Lactuca saligna. NCBI lineage: Eukaryota > Viridiplantae > Streptophyta > Magnoliopsida > Asterales > Asteraceae > Lactuca > Lactuca saligna. The sequence continues at coordinate 181,021,138 of NC_136422.1, read as the reverse complement.
TTCATCTGTAACCATCAACATTCGAGTCATATTCTCCTGCATAAGCCATTTTTATTAACATCATATTCACCAATAAAGATAAAACATTATATACTGCAAGTCTTCAAGGGCAAAAAGGGCAAAAAGGGAAAAAAGATTGTAACTTACCAGACCTAAATACCGGATATTAGGTTCACGCACAACTATGAATTTTCCAAGAAGAGCCACACATTGTGACATCATCTCTTTCTCAGAGTCAATATGCATGACCTGTATTAGTCCCAATTTGTTTGTTAGATTTGATAATGACAAGTTTTAATAAATTGTGTTACTCCAAATCTGTTTGTTAATTTGATGAGAAAAACTTGTATAAACTTACAAGAGCAAGAGCTTCAAATAACACAGCATGAGAAGCATTGTTCTTGTTAACATTTTTCACCACATCTGTTCCCATGAGTATCCATTGTAAAACCTAACCACAATTAATAAGCTTTATATTAGTGTTTCGTATGTAAAGAGAGAGGATTTTTTATTTATTTTTTAATAAAATATATAACCTCAAAGAGTGCTCTTCTTGTGGTTGGATCTTCAACAGTTGGGAAATACTGAAGGGCTCTCATTGTTTTGACTTGAAGCCATGGAGAAGGGATACCATAGTATGTGTATTCTTGAGGAACATCTTGATTTCTAGAAAGTCTTTCTAAAATTTGAACACATTTTGGAAGACAACTTGAGTATGCTTCATGGTTGTTGGCTACTAAAGCAACAAAAAGACTCATTGATGATGTCAAAACACCAAGATCACATTCATCTAATAGTTGTGCCATTCTATCTGACCTGAAAGTTTGACCGAACAATAAAAAGTCAAAAGTGTAGATTAAAAAAAAATAAAAGGGAAATAGTAAAATGTAAAGGTGGAAACAAACATACCAGCCATCTACATTCACAATATCAGAATTTTTCCTAAAGAGTCTTAATAGACATAGTGCAACTTTCTTTCTCACTAGTGGTCTGCAACTACTTGAAAGCTGAGGTAAATAAAGTAAGTAGAAAGTAGCAATTGAAATTATAATTGAAAAACAATTAAATTATATTCCATGTGTATTTTTGAACTTACAAGCAACTTCTGAACATCAGGTGCTAGTGATTCAGCAAATTCTCTGCCACCAATATTCCCCACCTGTATATTAACTAGTTATTATTTATCGAGTGATAAGGATTACCATTGTTTGTTGTTATTTTCCATAAAACCTTTAAATTCACAATCAAGAAACCAAATATATTAATCACCATGTGTGATGTGTGATGTTGATTACATCCTCTAGCTCTACCAAAATCCTCCTCTATCATGAACATGTCTGAGAAAACATTAGCACAATTTTTGCAGCCTATCATAAAAAACAATAATTAATTAATTAATTAATTAATTAATTAATTAATTATATTCTTCACAAGCAAAATTAATTGTTTCTGTAGAGATGTTAATCTACTCAGAAATAAAAGGAATTAGAATATATGAACAGCATTACAGCTCTGTCTCGAAGAAATTATTAGATAAGTGACACCATTATCATAAACAACTCGACCTTGAGAATCTTATTCAAACCCTCTCGATTTACCAATACCTAACTCGAAATACAAACATCTTTGCTTAATCAACCTACTTTATGAGCACATATTGTTTTACTTATCGTGTTTTGGTTTCTAACCAAGACAAACAACATAAAAAAGCTATCTGAAAGAAAGGCAAACATGAAAATACCTTTTTTCAATCAGTTTGGTGAAGAAACGTTCGGCCTGATCAACTGCAGACACGTCGCCACGGTAGTCGCACCACACCAGAACACGACCTTTGATATCGAGGAGGAACAGCGCAGAGGCCTCCCCTGCCATCAATTATCCGGAGCCACGTAGATTAGATCTGTGTTGATTCCGAATTAAGATCTGGTTTCTGGTCGATCGATAAAGAACCAGAGGTGAAAATGAAGCCAATAGTTAGAATCGTCAGTGTTGAAGCTAATCGTCGTGGTCTTCGACAACTAGCATGAGGATCGAGAGAGAGGAAGAAGATTTGCCGGGAGTGGGAGGTGAGGAAGTCGCCAGGGGAGAATTGTCGATCGATCGAGAGAGACAGACTGATGATTGAGCGTGCATGAATGAAATGAAGGGGCTGCTCTCCTAATTTTGGGCATAAAAAGCTATGGGGACGACAAGTCATCCCTATAGTTATCCCCAAAACCACGTCCCACCTTTATTTCCATGAAGCGATTAAAAAAATATTTTATTTTTAATTTTCGTTATTTGTTAGAGCGATAAGTCGTCGCTACAGGTATTTCAAGAACGCGGCAAATCCATTTCCTTTCCCGCTTAAAATGCTAAGACGAGAAGTTGTCGCTATAACTTCAAAAGTAAAAAAAATCCATCAACCCTATGGCGACGACATGTCGTCCCTGTAGATCTCGTCCCTATAGATGTTTATTCTTGTAGTGTAATTTCACACACACACACACACACACACACACACACACACATATATATATATATATATATATATATATATATATATATATATATATATATATATATATATATATATATACTTCTACCAAATACTCATATACCACATATACATCAAACACACATACATTGGCATATATTCACCAAATTCACATATATTCATACAAATATCAATTATACACACAATTTTCACATATGGCAACTTTCACATAATTTCACATACAAATACCAAATTCACAATGAAATAATAGAACCTGTAGTGCGGAAATCAACGGATATGTCGGCGGAAAAATTGGTCTTCACCCGAAAATACCCTCACCCATAAACCCAAAGACAATACCACCAAAAACACTGAAATTGAACAATTTCTTGCAATTTAATCATCAAATGCAGCTAGAAATCGAAGTTAACATACAAAGACAAAGAGATACAAGAACTTCAACTTACCTTTCTTTAATAGATAGAGCTAGAAATCGGTCACAGGAAGCCCTAACCACCATTGATCCCTAATCTCACACAATGTAGGGAGATATGTTGTTGGAATCAACGAATCGAACACAAAATCGGGGGAATTTGGAAGAGCAGCAGCGTAGTAGCAGTAAATAGATTGAAAATGGGAAGAAATGAGAAGATTGCGTGCGTTTTTTTTTTTTTTTTTTTTGTCTGCGAGAGTCTTTAGCGGCGACAATTAGGGTTTTACCAGCGACACGAGTCAATAGCGGCGACAATCTGAAGGGAAGGGTACTGCGTCATTTTTTAGGTAACTATTAGCGGCGATTTTTTAGACTTTTAGCGGCGACACAAATATCGCCGGTATTAGGTTTGTGCGGATAAGGGACCCCAACCGTTGGATTAGATACTTGACCGAATGGTTGAGATGTATCAGATGGGGAAAACGCGGATTCGGATGATAAGCCTTTAGCGGCGATGCTATTACCAGCGACTTAGGCCTTTAGCAGCGATTTGTCGCCACTAAAAGCCTAAGTCGCCGCTAAAGGCTGATATTCTTGTAGTGTAACTACGGTATTGTTCTTCAAAGACCCACTAATCGGAAATCACCATACAGCAGTTGAGGCGAGAGCATACCACAGATTATGGGCTAATCTTAATTGCGGTTTAAGTGGCTATTTTTGACTAATGACTAATTTTAGATAATTTATTGCAAAGTAATTCACGATAATGACTATATTTGTAAATTTCACAAATAATTTTGAGGGTCTTAATTCGTTACATTCATTCTAATTTCTATGCTGCCATTCGTTCCAAGTTCCATTCGTGTACTTTCAATTCATGTTTCATTACTGCACTTCCTTTTCCAATCCAAGGAGCCTAGTCTAACTATTTGATCCTGCCGTGCTGCCCGTGCATTTTTTTTACGAGCCTTAAACAAAATACAAAGGAGTAAAATTCAAGAGAATATATAACTCATAAGATATATTTCGTATTACCAACAGAACCGAAAATGCTTACAAACTCAGCACCAATCAAGCCATAATGCAGAAGATAATCTTTATTATCAAATATATATGTTGAAGATATACAATTGTTTCCACAAGTTGATGGCAAGCTAATATCAAGACTCGATTCGCCTGTGTCCACCTTAGGTTGACCACAGACTTGATACAAGTAAATGAAAAAACACAAGAAAAACTGTGAGCACCATAACATCTTGTAAAATATAACCAAGGAAAAGACTTCCTTCTCTAACTCTTCCAATCCAGGAGCATAGTCCTATAACTAGATCACACTTTATACATGTATAGCAATCTTGATTCATGAACATCACATGACTGCTTGATGGCTGAACTCCAACATTGATGATCCAATATTCGGACGATGGGTGGTGGAGGATGGCAAGGGTGAGGCTGAGCTCCGCCCCTGGTCTGACCGAAAAACATTGATAAGGGAGGACTGGAACCGACCGGAATCACCAGTAGGAAGCCGGACATATGAAGAAGGGGCGTCCTCGTTCTTTGGTTGCATGATGGCCCTATACACAAACGGAATTAGCCCTTCCATGTCTTTGCTTTCTTTATTATCCCTATGATTTTAGTGGGGTGTGTGGGGGCGGGGGAATAGATATGAAGAATGGGGAGGCATCCAATGGGGATATAATAGGCAGGGGTGTTGATGACGTGGCATAATAACGACGTTGAATACCACCTAAATTACTCTTGGACACGTAAGCAATGAGGGAGACTTAAACGCGCAAACCCTCACGAAGACTCTGAAAGTTACATATGAACAAACACCTAGTAGCACCTGAATTTAGATCTCACCAAATCTCACTATTATAATATTAAATACATTTTTTTAATTTGATAGCGGGTTTATTGAAAATGTCTTTTTTATATTAACACATATTTTTTTAATTAGGTAATATTATAATAATAGACAAGAAGAAAAATTCAATCATATAATACATAATTTTGATGAAATTATATTATTATTTTTTAAAATAGTAACACCAAAATACATTTTAAATAAGCTGATGACACTTTTGAAAATTAGAAAGTCAATATGTACTGATACCATCCTTTCTTATCGATAACTTCCGAATAGTATTGACATTCGGAGATACTTTTAAATGACAGGTTTGTTAATACGTCACATCGATTTACGCCTGCCCTTATTATAGTATTTACATTTATTTGATCTTATCATTTTTGACGTGTTTAAGTATCCTATATCCAAAGACTAAAATCAACCATTTAAATTACAAGAGGAAAAACTTTAATTTTATTTTATAAATTATTTGAAGGCACAGTGGTCCCCGGAAAACAAAACGATGTGAAAACAGCCAAAAAGAGCAAGGGAACATGCACTTAAGCCGATTGGTTAGACGCCAATTTTTTTAAATATTTATCATGATCATATTTTTGTACAATTTTACGATATTATCGAGTTAAGTCGATCTCCATCATTTAAATTTGGATTATTTTTGGGTAAGATGGAAAGTAAGAATATGAGATCAATCTATCATAAGATTGTTAATTTCTATTTTTTTAATTCATAATACTTCATGTTGTGCTAATTAAGACCTCTAGAAAGTCTTTTTGAAATGTTTATTGTTAAAGACAATATAATATTATGTTGTTTTTCTAAAGTATATATGAAATTTTCAAAATTTTAATTTAGGAGTTTAATTCCTACACATTAATTTTTTTCATACATAACAATTACATGATCTTTTGCATATTGTTCAGCCTCTCTAAAACATATATATATATATATATATATATATATATATATATATATATATATATATATATATATATATATATATATATATATATATATATATATATATATATATATATATATATATACACACACAAATGAGCTACTTTTTAATTCATGAAAGTCATTTTTATGATCATCACTTATTCTATTTACTTACAGGACCCATTGATATATTCTGCTTCAATTATCTCACATTCTGTCTTGTATAATAATCTAATGGAATGTAAAGAGATCCAATATAAATGAAGATCGTATGAGCCAAGGACCTAGGTCAACTACGATGTATGTAGCTTTTATAAGGAAATCTTAAATAAACCTACAATCATACGTCCCATTGGTTTGTTTTAGCAACTCCCATTTTATTTTACTAATAAAAATATTTATAATCTCATTTATTTTTTTCTTTAAACTGAAATCTAGATACATAATCACATTTACCATCTAGAAAAATTATTAAATGAGAAAAAAATTAAATGAGATTTTGTAATATTCGAAAAATCATTCATGGATTTATATTTTTGGAGCTTTTTTGATATTACTATTATTATTATTACTAAGTGTGAGATCTATGTATTATTAATGTTTTAAAAAGAAAGATTTAATATAAAAAATTGTAAGCATATATATACATATTTTTTTATAATACCAGAAATATTGAAATTTGTATCATGATCTTGTAAAATTATTTAAGGTTTGTATATAAATTATTAAGAGAGTTTAATATAATTAAATACCTTATGTATTTAATTCTAGAATTTTTAATTTAAGAAAAGTGAAAAAAAAAACAGAAAATAACAAGTGAAAAATAAAAAAATCATAATATATAAGAAAATTACATGCGGCAAATATATTAAAAACATTACATGTGGTAAAATTCATTTTCATTTGATTATTATTATTATTATTATTATTATTATTATTATAATAAATGAAGATCATTTGAGCTTTTTTATTGCGGACTCTTAAATAAACCTATAGAGATGGAAAATATTTATGTAAATCAAGCGAACCCCACATGTTTGATGAAAATATAATTATTTAATTAAAATTATAACTTTCAAAAAATTGTGGTTTAATATTAATACATGAAAAGTTGAAAACCAATATCAGTAGCAAAAAAACTTATAGTTAATCTATTGGTTTTTATTAACCGTCATAAGTTTATATTATTTGTTACTTCTACTATTAATTGATGATTTTATAGAACGTTTTAAGTTTTGTAAATTATATATCAAATGTATGTTGATTTTTATATATAACAAATAACCAAGTCCAACCTTATGTGTTATTAAGTTAAGTTAGGGCTTAGGGCCCTCCGAATGTTGATATCTCTATTTCTCCAACCCGATTCGTTGATTATCGATACATACATGCCTCCTCAATAATCAAAAGCAAGACTTTTGTTTTTCTTCCTTTCTTATCCGTCCTCATTGTCGTTGATTTCTTAATTAACTAGAGTGATTATCGATCTAGGCTTCTGCAATCTCGATTCTTGAACATTGAATGGCTGCTTGAACTGTTGATTATTGAAATACCTTCATTGTTCTTCTTCCTTCTCCATTCTTGGATTCTCTGATTAATATATTTAATTCTCCATTGTTTAAAAATCTTAAATGATTCATTCAACTGATTCAAGGTATGTGTTGTCATTATTTTCACTTGACTTTTTCATTATTGGACTACCTATTAAGGTTAATAGCCGATTCAGGTTATTATTATTTTTCCATTATCTAATTTTTCCATTATTCTTTGTTCATTGATTAATGCTCGGTTTCATTGTTTCTGTTTGATTTTTGTTTTTTGAGTTGGTGTTTCCATACGGTTTTCGCGTTTCTAGTTTACTGCTTGATTTTTATGTTTCCCTTTTTAATTATAAAATCATGCAACTTGAGTTCCACTGCTTTTACATCACAGTATCACACCTAAGCAGAGTAAAGGCCAAAAGGTTCCAAATTTTTATAAAATTAAGTATACTAACGGCCAAAGGGCCCCAAATTTTTGGCACGCTTAGAACCCCCAAACTAGTTGAACCATCACTACAAATAAAAAATCAGATTGAAAAAAGTACTAGAACTTTTGAAAATTTTATTGACTGTTGACATCAGGAGCACATAAAAAAGTCCAAGTGCCCGAGGTTGACATTAGGAGCGCCAGTAGCGGCACCAGCTCCCGCAACCCAGCGAATCACAAATGGCCGATAGAGCAAGACAGATGCTTCATTGGTGAGGAGTCGAGCCTTCTAGCTGACCAACAAGGAGGCATGTGCCGCACCGAATGTGGTGATGGGTATGTTTTCTTCTCCCTAACTCTTGGTATATGTCGTTTATGATATTTATGTGCTATGTTTTACGTGTTGTTTAGGATCGTTCCACGTGAATGGTATCCTAGTTCAGGTATTATTCGATTTGTTTCCCTTTCACTTAGCAAGAGGTTTTCTGAGTCTTCGGGGTTGTTGGATTGTCCTTTAGAGGTTGAGATTGCTGACGCCCGGACAGCGTAAAAGGTTTTCAGAGATTACGTCTTGAGGGTGTAAGACGAGCGATACCTAGTGGATTTGGTTCCCATTCTGTTGCGTGGGAACAAGGTTATCATAGGCATGGATTGATTGAGCCCTAATGGGACAGTGATCAACTTTGCGCAGCAGTTGATACGTGTCATGAACCCAAGTGGGGTAGAGTTGGTGAATCAGGGCGAGAAGCCGTAGTATGGACCAGCTATGTGTTCAGTAGCAAGGGTTAGACGTTACCTTTAGCAGAGTTGTGCAGGGTATGTCGCCTACATTATGGATACTCGGGAGGCGGGTAAAGTGACTATGAGTGATGTACTAATGGTGTAAGAGTACCCGGACGTATTTCCAGAGGAGCTGCATGGGATACCTCCGGAGAGAGGTGGAGTTCAGGACGTGCGGCTCCGATAGCCAAGGCACCATATCGGTTGGCTCCTCCCGAGATGAGGAGTTGTCTACACAGCTGCAGGAGCTGTTAGACAAGGGATTCATTAGGCAGAGCAGTTCGCCTTGGGGAGCCCCAATTTTTTTGTGAAGTAGAAGGACGGGTCGCATCAGATGTGTATAGATTACAGGGAGCTGAACAAGATAACAGTGAAGAACCTTTATCCACTCCCAAGGATTGACGATCTCTTCGACCAACTACATGGGGCATCTTGGGATTGAATCTAGGATATATTCTTGTGTGCTTTGAGAATTTAGTTGATTCAAAGTGGGAGAGAATCATCCCGGGATTTAGAAGCAGGAGCGCTTTTGAAAATGGGATAAGTTTCGCATCCTCGTCGAGAAGAATGACTGCCCAAGAGGCTATTGGGATTGAGGATTGTGTGAGTTGGAAGTCCGGGAAAATTACCAACATTGAGATCGTGCTCTATTGGTGATTGATATCAAGCTTCGGAGAACTAAGTCGGGGTCCCAAACGTAGCTCGAGTTCACCCCGGGGTGTTCGATCGAGTGTATGCTCGACTCTGAGTGTATTTGAATTAATAGATTGGGGGTAAGGCATTGGGTTGCGATTATGGTGAGGTGAAAGTGTTGTAAGTCTACGAGGGAGCCATAGCATTTACTAGTAGTCAGATGGAGTGATAGTGTTGTAAGACTACGGGAGAGCCGTAGCATTCACTAGTAGTCAGTTGGGGTGAGAGTGTTTTAAGACTACGGGGGAGCCGTAACATTCACTAGTAGTCAGTTGGGGCGAAAGTGTTGTAAGACTGTGGGGTAGCCGTAGCATTCACTAGCGGCCAGATAGTGTGGGAAGTGTTATAAGACTGCGAGGTAGTTGTATCATTCACTAGCGGCCAGATAGTGTGGGAGGTGTTGTAAGGCTGCGGGATGACCCATAGCATTCACGGATTCTTTAAAATGATTAGGCCAGGGTGGGCCAGTTCGCAAGGTTGTGAGTAGTTCATAACGTAATTGGAATCAGGAAACGGTAGGTCGAAGGAGACCGGGCGTGATGTAAGACTAAAGTTATTTTGGTAGTATTCACCTTTTTACGTCGGATTCAATGGCGACAGGTTGTCAGCCTATCATGATCGGATGGATCAAAAGGATTGAAGGAGTTATGAGTACGCGGTATAGATAGCGTAGTTATTGTTAGACGAGGTGTCCTTCGTAGTTCGCATGGGGAAAATGCAAGGTTGCTTGTTGGCTCAGCAATCGGGTAGGAATCTGATATTTCAGATAATGGCAGGCAAGATTGGGATATACAGAGTTGCTTGTTATGCGGGGTATATGCGAAGTTGTTTATAGTTGGACTAAATAATCTGATAGTAGTTGATTAGACCCTGTTGTGCAGCTCTCATCTGAGTCTAACCGTGTACAGGTGAATCTTTTACTCGAAGGATTATTTGAGCCTCCTGACAAGTTAAGCGTTTTGTAGCCGTATCTGACCAGTGTTTTGTTCTTTTCAAAGCCTCAAGGTATTATGCATGGAAAATATTTTGTTTTAGGCTCGTTTTCCTATGTGTGTGTGTGTGTATATATATATATATATATAAGCTAGGTTCATGTTAGACCGCTATATTTTGTGAGACAAGGAGATACAATCCTAGTCATTTATTTTGTATATAAAAAACATTTTTAAAATGTAAAATAATTGAAAATTAAAAAAAAAAATTAAAATATTATTTTTTTCATTTATATTTTCCAAAAAAAATAATAAATAAATACATAAATAAAATAAAATAAAAAAGTTTACCGTTTTTTTTTTTTTTTTGAAATATGTGTTAAATATTCTAGTAGAATATTAGAATATTTTACATATCTAACAAATCTAGTAGAATACTAGAATATTCTAATATTCTAAAAATCATATTAGAATATTTACAGTGTAATATTTATTAAAATGTTTCATTATTTTTCAAAAAAAAAAACATAATTTTTTTTTATCTTTTATTTTTTATTAGGTTTTATTTTTTTTAGGTAAATAAATTGACGAAAATAATAATTAAAAAAATAATTTTCGGATTTTTCCTTTTATTTTGCATTTAAAATTTATTTTTAGATTGCGTCACACTGTCTCACAAAATTAACATGGTCTCAAGTGAACATAAACACACACACACACACACACACATATATATATATATATATATATATAAAAGTTCAAATAAAAGCAATAAATAGTGGGAAAACGTAAAGACGTTATGTTTATGTTATTATTCTATAATGAATATTGTATATGTATATTGTTGACGTAATTCTAATATGAATATTAACGCTTGATTATTCATATATTTATTAGATTGTTATTATTATTATTATTATTATTATTATTATTATTATTATTATTATTATATATATATACACACACACATACACACACAGATATATATATATATATATATATATATATATATATATATATATATATATATATATATATATATATATATGCATTTTTGTATTAAATTTTAATTTTAGTTTTAACCTGTAACTATTTGTTTATACGTTGTTGAATAATAATATAAAGTTGTGGATACAAAATTCATTGCAGAATGACAACATAAAAACAATGTTTTAGCTTTTCACACTATTTAATATATATATATATATATATATATATATATATATATATATATATATATATATATATATATATATATATATATATATATATGACTAAAATCAACATGACTAAAAAGTGTCATGAAAACAAAATAACCTATGAAGAAAGTAGGTTATCGTAACATTTATCAAAAAACTGATTAAAAAACGATAAAAATTGCAATCATATAGTGACGGTTTCTACGTTAATAGTGGGTTTTAATGGGTTATAATCACCACAATTAAACATAACTATAACTTATAAAAAATGACGCAACATTTCTTTACGTGTATAATGAAAAAAAATGTCATAAAATGTCTATAGTGATGGGTTTTTGTGTGGCTAATGTCGATTTTTATAGTAGTGATAGTTTTTCTGTCCGACTCGAAATCTTGCCAAGATCTTAAATCTCGGTGCAAAATAAAAAATTTGGCAAGTTGCTTCAGAATTGTCTCATATATGAGTAAATATGGCAATATTAGGTATCATCTAGATTTTCTATACCAAAATAAGAAATTCCAAAAAGAACACCAAAAACAAGTTTCTCAATTGAGAGAACACAAGATTATATATAGAATTTGTAGTTACATCTATGGTGGAGAAGGAGGTATTCGATTCTGACATTTACAGTGACGATGTTGAAAATTACATCGGTGGTGGAGAAAGTCGATAGTGAGTCCTACGATGATGGAGAAATCACAGTGGGGTCAGGGAATAGTGGAGAAGGCAGCGGTTGCAAGGTAGTAGAAGGAAGCAAGACGAAGGAAAAGGTTCTTGTGGAATTCCGTCGATTGCATAAAATTAAGAAGCGCAGTCCAAGTGTGAAAGGGGAGAAATACGTAGTAGAAATAATATATGGTGTACGATGAATTAAATAAGCCCGGAATAAAAAAAGTTGGGGGTGGAGGTGTTTGGTTGAAATTTGGTTAAGAGAAAGGGATGGAGAAGGTCTCGATTTGTGAGGATGAAAAAAGTGTCTCATTTGGGAAGGAGAAGGATTAAGTTTAGTTGAAATGATTTAGGGGAGTGAATTAATTCATAAGGAAAGTCGTCACGACGTGAATTTTCAAAACAACTTTTAATTTTTAATCATATAATCTTCATAACACATTTTAGAAAACATCATTCATTTAGTAACATAACATAACTCTAATTTTAATCAGTTAATAATCTAGGATCCTCGAAACATAATTTTTTCTTTGGTGTGTACAATCAAGTCGGTGTCGTCTCGCGATCTGAGAAAACCTGAAACACGTAACACATAACACGGTAAGCACGAAGCTTAGTGAGTTCCCCAAAATACCACGCACAAGTAACTAGCCACTCGAGGATATAGCTCTGTAAGACCTTCCGGTCAATGTGTCTCAGTGGAACCCTCCAATCTCATAGCTCGTTGGGCCCTCTAGTCCGATCATAACTCGTTGGACCCTTCGGTTCGGTCTAGCTCGTTGGACCCTCCGGTTCGGTCTGGTTGAGAGCCTTCCGGCCTCATAGTTCGTTGGACCCTCCGGTCCGGTCTTTATAGCACATAGCATAAAATCACACAGACAAAATGCATAACTCAAGCAAGCACATAAGACCCTCTGGTCACACATAATTACCACTCTAGGTAAAGTGTAGTGAGAAGACTCACCTCGGGTGAACTCGGATGATCTCGTACTCGAAACACTGATCTAGCCTCCGCCTAATCACATACAAAAGTTACCTCTAGTTAACAATGGATCTTAAAGGCTAGACTATACTCTTCCTATGCTCTCTCTCAGATGGGTAAAAGACCATTCTACCCTTCCTGACCTCTTACACTCATCTTGACCAAACCCTAAGGTCAACAAAAGTCAACTCCAGTCAACAGTCCAACTTTTGACCAGACTCATCAAGTGCACTCGGGCAACTCATCGAGTCCATTCGATTCATGGCAACCCTAGCAAGCTCCAACTTGACGAGCTAAACCCTAACTCGTCGGGTCACCACCTGACTTAGTTCATCAAGATAAAACCTTGCGCTACTCGCTGAGTCAGCGACTCGACTCGGCGAGTCTATTCAGACTCTTTTTGCATTTAGCCATTTTAGTGCAAGATACTTTCCCAAACATCAGATCTATGCACTTAAGGCTCATTAATCACGTAAAGGTTCGACCTTTATGACCATGCATTACTCATCTAGGTCCAATTAACAAAATAACCCTCAAAATGGTGTCTTTGGTTCAATATTCTTATGTAACTGCATAAAGTTGGGTTCTTGGGACTGTCTGGACCTCTCAAGGTTTAGATATGATGTCTAAACCTCAATGGGACTTCATATGCTTCATATCTCAACTTAGAAGACGGTAAAGAAGCCCTAAATTCATGACATCTACTAATCATATGGAAACAGGTATGGATTCATACCTCCAATGACATCCTTGAATGAAATAGTGGAAGATCTGAGCCCCTCTTGTCAGTCAAGCTTGAACCTTCTCCTTCTTCCTTGCAAGAATGCACCAAAATGAAGCAATTAGCTCCCTCTATCTCTCTAAGCTTTCTGGATCGATTTAGGGTCTCTCAAGGGGAAGTGTGGCCGCAAATGAAGCCCATAAGAGCCTTTAAATATGTCACAAACCCGAGCAATTAGGGTTTTCCTCAGCAGTGCTGACTCGGCGAGTCAGATACCTGACTCGTCGAGTCCATTCATTAAACATGTCACCAAGTCGCGACCCTACTCGGCGAGTTGAGGCACCACCTCGTCGAGTCACCCACACAAACTTATACTTGCATATAGAAATGTTATACCTCAGAAATCAAGATGTTACAAAAGTAATAGCAACAATAGATATGTAACCGATAAGAGCTCATGTCATTGTTTTTTGGATTAGCAAGGGATATTGTCTATTGTCGTTTCCGTAGCATATCTCTCGTAACTCTCTTGATAAACGGATACAACTTTGGTAATCCATATGCGTATAAAATTCGTCATGGATCCCTCATAAGCCCGTCGCTAATTGCTAAAATTTAGCTAAAGATATTTTTCGTTGCTAAATCCATCACGTTCAAAATCATGTTTCTAGTAGTGTTAGCATAGGTCACACAAATATAGGAGATCTATCTAGGCTATGTTTAGTGTATTATTGAAAAGCTAGTTGTTAGCTGAAAAGCTAACTGATAGCTGAAAAGCTAGTTGTTAAATAAAAACCTAGTTGATAGCTGAAAAACTAACTGATAAAAAATAACGTTTGGTAAAACTAACTGAAAAGCTAGCTGGAATATATAAAATGACGTAAAAAGGCATTTAAATTAATGTGTTTCTATAATTGATTAAGAATTATATTTGGAAATTTTATAAAAATCTCCAAAAAAAAAGTTAGTCTAAGTAGGTTTTTAAAAAAAGTAACTTATAAATTATTTTTCGACTTACCGAACATGATCGCATAAAAAAGCTCGAAAAATAAGTTAACTTATTAATTAGCTCTGGCGTTCAAAAAAATAACCTTATACTAGGGATGTGATTAAAAACCGAAAAATAATCGGATCGAAACTTGTTGAACCGATAGATGCTAAACCTGACCGGTTATTGGATTTAAAATATAGCCTTATCTAGATACTGGGTATCCCGGATATGGGTCCAACAGTCCAGGTAAACCAAAACGACATTGCTAAAGAAGAACCGGATAATGGGCCGAAAGCAGGTTTGGGTAATTAAAGAACCGGAATTTAAAGCCTTGGTTTTTGTTTATGTCAACCAAGTCCTAGACTCCGGATACACTGGGTGGGGATCTACAAGCAAAATAAATGATTAAATAAATAAATGGTACGTAATCGACGTCTACAGACTATTGCCCTCGCATCTCTATTTTTTTCTCACGTGAGTCACGTCCACCAAAATCCTCCAAATGATACTTGACAAATAGTTTTTTATTTATATATATTATGAAGTACAAAAAAAAGTAAACATTGAGGTTTTTTATTTATTTTCCTTCGCGTGTTTTATTTGACATTTTAATTTTTGCAAAACAGTACTAATCTGTAGCTATTTT
Organism: Lactuca saligna; assembly: GCF_052625555.1. Taxonomy (NCBI): domain Eukaryota; kingdom Viridiplantae; phylum Streptophyta; class Magnoliopsida; order Asterales; family Asteraceae; genus Lactuca; species Lactuca saligna. The sequence continues at coordinate 181,005,835 of NC_136422.1, read as the reverse complement.
TCTTTTTATTACCAATAGTGGGCGGCCAAAAAATAAAGAAAATAGATGTTTTATGCCTTTCCATTGCCGAGGGCTTGTACGAAAAAAAAAAAAAAAAAAAAATTCCCTTCATCAAACCCAAAGGAAAGCTGTCGAGCATGAAGCAACACAAAACGAGTACTTTTTTGCATTTCTATTTCCAGGTTTCGGGGTCTATTCGGGTCTAATACATAAAACTGGCTCCAATTATCAATTTCCGGTTACCCACTTTACCCGGTCCATAACTGAATCGGAATCAATTCCTCCGGTTCGGTTTCCGGGTCTCCAAATCCTTCAATTCCTCTTTTCAGGTTTTTTGGGTTCGGATTTGGACCCACTTTCATCCCTAATTTATACTAGTAAGTTGACATAATATCTATTGATAAGCCCAAGCCTGGAAATTTTGACAAATCTGGATCATTGTGACATATATATGTATGAGCTGCCGCCATGATGCATGATCCTTATTGTAATCAATGGTTTTGGTTCTTTGTTTATTAAATAAAAATTGACATTTCAAAGAGAATAAATCAACAGCACAAGATGACAAATGTATGAGCTGAAGACATGATGGATGATCCTTAAAATAATAAATGGTAGCGAGTTTATATCGAGTAATTCCCAGAAACGATCGATGAATCTTGAAACTGTTAATTAAAGAAAGAGAGTTGTTGGAATTCACAAGAATATTAAACAAAGTCTAACTACCAGTGAATATAATGGCAAAATATAATATAGTAATCATGAACAAGTTGACCTCCCTTTTTCTTTTTTTGGGATAAATATATAGGTAACAAATATTGTTATGTATATGTTCATCGATCCAAAACATCAGTCATCTTTGTCAAAATTATATCCACCCAAACCTCTCGTGTATGCTTTTTGTTGCCTAGGTATCCTATCTATTTCTTTCTTTATCAATATAAATGTTGACGGATAATACAGAATCAAGCACCAGCACAAGATGACATATATATGAGAAATCATTTCCCCTGTAATGATGAACCGGTATATCTAAATAAATGAGGGTTTTTTGGAATTTATAACAATGTTAATTAAACAGACCATAGGTGAATTAATAAAACAACAAAATAAAATAAAAAGATTAACAACCGTGAGCAAGTTGACATTTCTTTTTCATTTTTGTGATTGATTAACAGGTAATCTGGTCTTATCATATTTATTATTTCTGTAGGTTTCCCCTTTAAAACAACAATAACTTTCCTGCTACTTCCTTCCCCAACCTGGTTGCTTTTATCTTTTGATCACACTTCACACACAAAATAATGTCATTCATAAAAGACTCAGAACACCTGAGAATACCCCTTCTAGATATAAAAGTAGGCACCAAATTTTTCGAAAACATCATCGGACGAGGTGGATATGGCCCTGTCTATAGAGGAGAAATCTCACTTTCTGGTAATATGACCTCTGTCGCTGTAAAACGTCTACAAAATATTGATCAGTCAGGTCAAGGGCTTAAAGAGTTCTTAACAGAGATAAACTTGCTCTCTCGTTATAAACATCCAAACTTGGTATCCCTTCTTGGTTACTGTGAGGAAGGCAATGAAAAAATCCTTATTTATGAGTATGCAAAGCATGGAAGCTTCGACAGGTACCTGATTCCGATGAAAACCAAATGTCCATTCACATGGAAGCAACGTATGAACATATGCGTCGATGCAGCCCGCGGTTTGGATTATCTTCATAACCACGTTGCAGAGAATCATAGAGTTATCCACAGGGATATAAAGAGTGGAAACATTCTTTTAGATAACAACTGGAAAGCTATGATTGCAGATCTTGGACTTTCCAAAATAGGTCGTGCTAATGAAAATGAGACTTACCTCATTACTAATGCTGTTGGAACATATGGTTACTGCGATCCGGCGTACATTACTACGGGAATATTGACCAAAGAGTCAGACGTTTATTCCTTTGGTGTCGTATTACTCGAAGCATTATGTGGGAGGTTGTGTTTCATGAATGTAACAGGTATGCAACGAAATCTGGTCCCACTGGCTCGAGACTGCTACGAAAAAGGAAAATTAAATGAGATCATGGATCTTGATTTGAAGGGCGCAGAATCCGTAAAAGAGTTTTCTAAGATAGCATATGAGTGCGTGAATGAAGATCAGAAAGCACGACCCTCGATGGATGTGGTTTTAGAGAAACTTCAGAAAGCCTTGGAATTGCTAGTAAGTTTACATTAATTTGTTGAAAAATAAATTATGTTCTTTTGTGTCTATATATGTTAACCAATTAGAATGAATTTAATTTTTTGTACAAAAACTTGTGAAACATTGCAATGGCAGCAGATGAGCTTTAATTGGTTGAAAAATAGGAAGCTCTCTATATTATGTGCATACATTCTAATTGTAGGAATAAACTCGTAACACCTTTTTGAATATTTATTTGCTGGTACAGGAAACTGAGGAAGCATACGAACTGCAGGTAAGTTGAAATTTATTGAAAATGAATTTGTTACTTTGAATCTATATGCCAAATTAACTATATATGAATTAATCTATACGATTCTCTAAAAATGTGTTTGATGGTGCAGAAGCATGAAGAAGCATTGCGAATGAAAGTATGTACAAATTGACTAAAAATTAAAAGGTTACTTTGTATTGATGTATATTTGTTTTAACTAAATTTAACTCATATAACCTTTTGGAAAATTATTTTTTTTATACAGAAATATGAGGAAGCATGTGAATTGCAAGTAAGTTTAAATTCCTTGAAAATTAAGAGTTTCCTTTGAGTCTATATGCATGCCAGATTAACTACAATATATGGATTGATATTCTTTTCTGAAAAATGGTTTGGTGGTACAGAAAGTTGAAGAGGCATTGGGATTGCAAGTATGTAGACATTTTTCAAATCTTAAGAGGTTATTTTGTGAGTATATATGCTAAATTAACCATAATGAACTCATACACTGAAATTTTGATTTGTGGTATAGAAACTTGTGGAGGCGTTTCAAGCGCAGGTAAGCTCACTATATATATATATATATATATATATATATATATATATATATATATATATATATATATATATATATATATATATATATATATATATATATATATATATATATATATATATATATATATATATATATATATATATATATATAAGAATGAACTCATACATTTTTCTGAACACTTTGGTTGCTGGTCTGGTGCTACAGGAATTTGTCGAAGCATTGGTATTGCAAGTAAGATCATATTTGCTGAAAATTAATCTGTTCCATTGTGTCTATACTAATAAATAACTCTAATGAATTATCAAACTCTTCTAAAACTCTATTTGGTGGTATAGGAACTTGATGAGGCCTTCGAATCTCAAGTACGTTAGAATTTTATGAGAGTTAATATGTTTTTTTTTTTATATATGTTAAAAAAATTAATTAGCATTAACCCATCTTAAAATATGTTTGGTGGCACAGGAGCTTGTAGAAACGCTGGAATTGCATGTAAGTTGTTTCAATTGAAAATTAGAATTATATACATGTCTAAAATAATAAACTCATAAAGTTTTTGTGATGATTTGATTTTTGTTACAGAAACTTGGGGAGATATTGGAATTGCAGGTAAATTAAAAAGTTATTGTAATTTTTACGATTAGCATTTTTAAGTATTCTTATCATTAATGCAAGTTTAGTTACTTTTGTTACGTTGTTATTTTTGTGATGGGATTTATATATTAAATAGTTCAGTCATAGCAAATTCGCCGTCGAGCATAGATATGATCTATGTTAGAAGTGCCGTAGAGAGTGGCGGAGCTACACTTTGTGAAGTGGGGTGTATGGCCCCACTTGGAGAGGCTAAACCTTTTATATACATCTAACTTTTATGCATCTATAGTTATTATATATATATGATTGGTCCCTATTTTACAAAAAGACAGGCACCACTTGCATCAAGAAATAAAAAATTTATTCATTTTTAACCTAATCTAGCTGCCAGTGTGCTCAAATACGTTAACATACAACCGCCAAGTCACCGGAAAACACTCACAATCACTGCAAACCGCTAATAACGGCCAGAAAACTGCTCAAACTCGCCTGAAATTGTCGAAAACTGCTACAGTTGTCGATAACTATCGGAAAACGCTCCTACTAGCAGACCCCAATGACCTTCAGTCTGGATCCGTCACTAGTGGTAGAGGATGTTGTAAGGATGATGTCGTCTACATAAAGGAGCATGTAAGCCATGTATTGAGGTGTGTGATAAGTAAAGATAGAGAATTTGATGCAAGTAAGCCTTTTAATGAGGCTTGCAAGTAAGATTGGGAAACATGATACATAGAGGAATTGAGAAGATTTAGGTGCTAAGTTGGTTTGAAGATGCCACTTTTAGCTATAGTAGCAATTGAATAAGATTGAATAGGAGCTAGAATGGGTTCAACTTGTGCCAAGACCGGCGATGAGGAGGGAGTTGGGTGTTTGAGCGATGAGGGGTTGCCGGTTCGTATAAGGGGTGGTGGCGTCTATTTGTTAATGACCGAGGGGTTTAAGGGTTGATTGCAAAGAGATATTGGCGAATAATTGGTTAATGTTCGACATGGAAGAAAGATTGAGGGGGTGAGACACGACGATCGGAAGTTATAAGATGGCGAGCCTGTCGGAGTGACCAAGCCATTGGAGAAAGATAGATTCATCAGATTTTTCAGAAGTGGATCAATTTATTTATGACGCCAAACTTTTGTTTTAGTGGATACATCCAATGATAGTGAGGATAATGATCTAAGAAAATCACCTAATAATGTAAATGACTAACACACTAGGACCATGTGATGTCCAAATATCATAGTGAATAATATCGGAAGCACTAGAAACATTTAAGATTGAAGAGGAAAATGGAAACAAGTGTGTTTTCCAAGTTGGAAAGCTTGACATAACAAATTTTGATTGTTTGTTTTGCATGAAATTGAATTGCTAGAAATGAAATACTACAAAACTTGATCTTTGGGGTGACCGAGCCTTGGATGCCACATAGATTGACCGGAAGAAAAAACACTTAATGAGACTATGATTTTAGCCTAATCGCCACTCTTGTTCCCCATAGAACCCATTTTTCCCCATGAATTACCTCAATAACGATATTCCAAAGGGGACCATATTTAGACCTAAGCCTTCATTGGCTTTAGTATTACAATTCTTCCAAGCAACCCACGTAATCTTTTTGTTCCTTGTGAAACAACAATTTTCAAATACTCTCAAATTTTTCAACACTGCATTTAAGACTTTATATAGGGAAAAAAGATAGTTCATGAGACTACCAAGGATGACTTTTCATAAGGAGTGACTCCTAAAAGATAAGTTGTTTTCCTTCCAACTTAATACATGTATTGGAATTTATCTATAACAGGTGTGGAATTTGAGATTTAGCCATAGAAGCTCCAAGAAAACATGCGAGATATTTGAATGGAAGTGATTCCTTAGTATAAAGCGCTCGTCTAGCCAAGGATAATACCACCACATGTTGAACCCTATACCAATAACCTTGCTTTTGTTTAGATTCACGTTAAGACTTGATACTAGGAAAAGCATTGAATAATCTTAATAAGACTAAGAGAATTTTCCTTGGATCACTCCCTTATGAAGATTATGTGATCGACATAGTGTAATGTAAAGAGAGTGGCTCCATTTAGGGTCGTATGAGAGGGTGGGGTAGCATGGGCGATCGCCCAGGGCCTCCAAATATATAGGACCTATTTTTATGTGTCTACTTATATTATTGTAAGATAAAAAGGTTTTGTATTAATTCGTTGCAGACAATAGAAAAAAAAATGAGATTTGAGCCAAAATTAAGGGAAAGACAAAGAGATTCCAACCTTTAGGAATATAAACAATTAACCATTTTAACTACCAATGATCCTTTTGTATTCATAGAAAGATTATTCCTACCATATAATGAAAAGAATAATAACCTTTGTAGACTTTGATTCATCAAGGGGAGGTCTGGAAGTTGATGAAGATGACAAGAGAGACACAAAGTAGAGTTCATCTTTATGTATTCACCAGGAAAGTGTTAGCTACCAAAGATGACAATCTTATCTTGTATTAAGTATTTCTTAAGCCATTAAGAACTAATACCAAATTTTCCTTAAGGAGAAGCACTCATAAACACTTAAACTTTACACTACACACTATAAGATATAAGAAGGAAAAGAGCTTGCAAGCCTCTAACTTCCCAAACTATCCAATAAAAATTTAATTTTTCAATCACCAAAATCATTTAACCATTTGTTCAAAAGACAATCAGAGTGAAATATGTTTTCAAACATAAGAGTAAAAGTCATAAATCAACAATGCGAAAATAGAACTCTAGGGGATGCAGTACAATTAAGTTGGGCCCTTCACTTTGGAACCAGGCTACTTAAAACATTTAAAACATGAAACCGTAAGCACAAAGCTTAGTGACTCCCCCCCCCCCTAAAATACCACATACCATACATAACAATGGGCCCTGCCCTAGGGCTATGTTTCAACCCATCTACATGCTATTTTTCTACCATAGTCTTACATGCACTTCTCATGCTATACCCATGTTATAGTCTCCCTTGCCATGGTCTTACATACATGTATTGTGATCCCACCATAGTCTTTCATAGATATGTTGTGATCCCACCACATTCTTTCATGCAAAAGTCATAAAGACAATATAGCATACAAATGACACCCCATGTCCTATATAGTATAGTAAGAAGATTCACGTCACACATGAAGAAGGATAACCCAAAACTCATATAGATGTGAAACTGGTTCTATACCCCACCTAATGAAACATCCAAGGTCAAACCTCAGTCTACCTTCTAAAACTAGCAATTTGACCAAAAGCCAACCAAGTCAAAGTCAAGGGTCAATGACCACCACGCCGTGGTTAACCATTGACCATGTCGTGGTTAACCATTGACCACGTCGTGGCTATCTAACTCAGTCATGACCTAACTCTGCCACCACGTCGTGTCATGCATGTCATCATGTTGTGGTAGCAAACCAACAAAATAGTTATAGAGCCTTTGCTCACCACGTTATGGTTAATGTCTGAAGACAACTCTTAACGTGTAAAGTTCTTTGCTCAAACTTCCCAGAAGGCTTCCTTGCTTCATAAGGGACCATAAAAATAATTTTTTTTTGCAGGCATTCCTGTCTAATGCAAGTAATTCACTTATCTACGTCAAAAATGGAAAAAATGGGGTTACGATCCCATACATAAGCTCAAAAACATGATAAAAATTCAGATCTAAAGCTTGGGACCTCAATGATCAATAAAGCTGCAAACTTTATAGAATCATTCCACTTAAATCATCAAAACATGAATAACATGCATCAAAACCTAGATCTAGAATGAACAAACCAAAAAGATGGGAGCTTGAAAATATAAATGGAATTTACAACATTATAATAAGATCGGTGAAGCATTAAGCATATCAAAAACTTTTAGTGAGTAGTCAATTAATCCTTCCCATTTGACAGTCGTAGTTAAATTTCAGATACAAACATAATATATATATATATATATATATATATATATATATATATATATATATATATATATATATTACTTTATAGTTGAAGATAAAATATGACTACATATTTGATCTCTTATACACTTTACATTAAATATTTTTTGTTTACATTTTTGCCTAAGAAACTAGTGTTCTTCCATAAGAATGCAACATTTCACTATATCAAAACAAGTTAATATTTATTTTCATGATATTATTGAACTGCAGAGGGACTATGCTGTCGTAAAAGCCTTACAAATGATGATAAATACCCCCCAAGAATATGTTACAAAAGAGGAATTACACGCGCATCTCTCTTCTGGATTCCTTACAGACGAATCAAAAGTGGTAATTTACTATCATGTTGTATATTTTACCTTATTATTCGTAACTCTGATTAATTGGTCTCTCATACTCTAATTATGATAAAGAAAACACGTGGAGACTCATACAAAACATAGTTCTTTTTAGGCTCATTTTACTCTCTCTCTCTCTCTCTCTTATAGTTACACCTCACTCCTATAATTTTTTTTCTTTTTATATTCATGTGAGTGAAGATGGGTTAGCGAATATGATTAATAAACTATAAATATTATACCACATGTTATATATAAGCCTTAAGGGGGAGTTAGTTTTAACATGGTATATCTAATAGTTACATCAACAATTTCATATAATAAAGCATAATAAATGGCAGAAAAATAATCACTAATACTTAAAAAAGAGAAATTAAATTGTCGCCTACCTTTTATTCTTACAATTATTCCTACCCACTAAAATTATGACAAATCACCATTCAATTTAATTGTATTTGATATATTCTTAATATAGTCTTAATGATTTAGTTTAAAAAAATATGGAAAGATGACACTTGTTATAATTTTATTGGCTAAGAACATTTGTAGGCATAAAAAATAGGAATCAATTTAATTTCTTTTTAAAAAATCATGGATCACTTGGTTAGTAAGTTGAAAGTAATTACCATTATTATAATGACTTTATGGGGATTTTTGAATTCTTAGAGAAAAGTTATTAGAAACCATGGGAAAGATATTAGGAACCTAAAAGAATAATATTGTCATTAACACATACAATAATACTATTATAATTAGTAGAAGATTAAGAACCGTTGTTTTTTATTGCCAACATCCTAGGTACCCATGTTTCTCCTACCTGCAGCAATAGGATCATTTTTGTAACTGTTACTTGATTTAATAATCATAAACAACAATTAGCATAAAGTCACACAAAAATTAGTGAATTGAGATTTAAGAGCCATAAGCATGTTCCAAATTTCGAGATAAACATGTCAAAAGATTCACTTGAATCCAGTGCGGACCTATGTGGAGAATTGGGGGTCACGGGCCACTACTCAATTTCCAGCTCGTAGTGTAAAAAAAAATTAATTAATTTTTTCTATTAGATGCACTCGCTTGAAGTATGAGGGACACCCCTACTAAAATAGTCTGCATCCGTTACTGCTTGAATCAAGAAACAAACATTCTAACAGGAACACAATTAGCAAATCATTTGATTGATTGCCATACCTCAAAAATGTTATGTCAACAATTAACTATGAAACTTGCATCTACAACCATAAAGAAAAAATACCATATAATGGGGAGTTGGTCACGGTACCTTGTTAATGTCTCTATGGATAACCATTTGGGTCATTGGCTCTCTATACATTGTAGATGGATCATTACTAACTACAACTGAAATAAAAATAAAAAAATAATAAATAATAAATAAAAAAATAAAAACAAATTTAAGTTTTCAGGCAATTTTTGCACTACTCTAATCCTATTATAGTTACTTATGAAAGAAGCATCAACGAAATAAATTAAACGAAATTTGAGTAATTAAACATAACCATAGGGCTGTTCACTATTTGGATAAAACCGAATTATCCAATCGAACAATTTGGATTGAACTATTTGGTTCAGATAGTTCGGATTTTTGGATTGGATTTCACCAAAACCAAATTATTAATTTGGATTTTGGATTGGTTTTGGTTTATAAAATAAGAACCGAATAGTCCAAAAAAAACCGAATAACAATTTCTTATTTATTTATTTTTAATATATTTATAATTGTTTATTAATTTTATGAATTATTTTTTTTCAAAAAGATCAAAAAGTTTCGCCAATAAAAAAAATTAATATGATTTTCTCTCAAAAGCGTTTTATCTAATAAATATTAAATTATAATATACTTTCTTAGTAGTTGTTTAAAAATTATAAGCTACAACTAAATAATTTGTTTTTGCTTCTTCTATAAAATTGGATAATATTATAATTATATATCGTTTTAAAATGCTATGTCTTTTGAAACCGAATTATAAAAACCGATCCAACCGAATTGTAATTGGATTGGATCGGATCGGATTTGAATTTACTTTGGACAATTCGAATCCATATTTTAAAAACCGAAATCAATTTGGATTTACTTAATTGGATCGAATTGAACCGATAATGGTTGGGATCTTGCTTAGTGAAATAAGTAACTTTATTGCCTAGTCATTATTGCATAGAGTAAAAAAACCAAAAACAAAAACAAATTTTATACCGCAACATATTAACTAAAAAAAAACCGCAAGCATCAACCTACTACAGTTAAAGGGTGTTTGGCAAGCTTAAATAAATAAATAAAATAAAATAAAATAAATGTTTTTTGACGCATTACCGGTTCCACACCTGTATAAGTCAAAAAAATGATTGGGTAAATAGTTTTCTAAAAAACACCTTATAGCTCTTTGGAACCTTCAATAAGTCAATTTTTTTTAAAACGGCAAATCTACTCTACTTTTAAACTACTCCTAATTCAACTTATATTTCCAATGAGACTTGAACCCTCGACCTATAGAAAAGAGGGCAACACCCAATACCGCTGGGCTAGAAGCTCTTTGGTCAATAAATCATTCTTTGATAAGTCACTTACCCCTTATATACTTATCAAAAACTCCTTATTTCACCACTCAAAAAGAAATTGTCAAATATACCCCTTAACCTAAACCTACAGAAAAATTAAAAAAAAAAAAAAAAAAAAAAAACGTTATAAATTAATAAGTCTCTCGTTTTGACACTTTATACACTTAGCCAAACAATTCTTTAAAAACTTCATTTTGATATTGCTATAAGTTAATAAGCTATAAGTTAAAAAGTTCATAAGCTATAAGTTCAAAAGTTAAAAGCTAATTTAAATAAGCATTACCAAACACCCTCTGAATCCAAAGTCTTTATTTTCTGGAACAAAGGTTTTACACCTAAAATCTAATAATTATAGAAGAAACAATGTATTAGAATTAAAATCGAAAACCCAAGAACAACAAGTTAGACGAGAAAAACGAAAATCAGATTAAAAAAGCTACAACTAATAACGTGTATTAATTTTTTCGGTGGTGCGAGGAACGAGGGAGTGGGTGAAGGGTTAAGTTGCAGACACGATCTCTTCAAGCATTTTGTCAGGCAGTTTTTGTGTATCTCTAAACAGGAAAGATATTACACTAACATTGAAAAACATTGTTGATGAGGTAAACCTATGATCGATTGTTTGAGGATACAAATGGGTTAAAAGAAACTCAATATGATTATGATTTGTATAGAAGAGTGATTTGAGTGTTATCAGGGAAAGTGGAAGGAGGACAACTTCCCACTCTTTCATAGATAAAATTTCATTTTCTACCTAAACCGAAGATGATCGGGTAAAACCCAACAGCAACAAGTGGAAGCAGGTAACAGTGGTGAGTTGTGGAGGCTGAGTAGTGGCAATTTTTTTGGAGGCTATAGTTAGAATTAATAGCAATGTCGATAGCAATGGAGATTAGGTATTTACGGGATGGGTAGGAGATAGTGTGACTTGGAAGCGTTGGAGGCAACTAGAAGTCTATGGTTGAAATTGAAATTTTTATTCTCTTAACTAATGCCTATACAACTATACATTTAAAATAAAAATAAAAGATGGAGAATTGTTAATAGGAGGGAAATCAAGTGCAGTAGGGTTTTGTAATTTTTTGGGAAAACATTTTCCCTCTGGCAACAAGGAGGAGAGGTTTTTTTAAAATTTTGGAGATGATTTTCTCAAACACGGTCATTTGTTCTTTATGCCACTAATAGTTGTGTAAAGTTTCATAAAATGATTAATGTCACCAAAAATAGTCTAATAGTGTCATAAGATATAAATTGCCACTGTGTCTCTTAAACCTTATACCAACACAAAATCAATGTGCCACTAAAATAAGGCTATAGTGGAACAAAAATAAATTTTTGCTAAAATCGTGTCACTAAATGTAATTTAATTGTAGTGACATCACACATACACACACACACACACATATATATATATATATATAGGCACACACATAGAGAGAAAGGGAGAACGAGGGAGTCAGGGAGGGAGAGAGAGAAAGAGGAGGAGGATAGAGAGAGAGAGTGTGTGTGTGTGTGTGTAAGAGAGAGAGAGAGAGAGAGAGCGAGAGAGAGAGAGAGAGAAAGAGAGAGAAAGAGAGAGAGAGAGAGAGAGAGAGAGAGAGAGACTTCTCCAACCAACACAATCCATTATGTTAACCATCGCACCCTGATAAGGAATATCCTTGACCCATTAAGGCCACTACTGCCACCGAGAATAACAAGCCCAAACCATGGGTATAGTTGATTTGTAGGGAATTGATAAGAATATTTTTACTTTATGAATCAGCAATATTTCTTGTGCACGATGAAAAATCATTAGATTTCTTTCTCTCAATGTTAATACATCAATTGAAAGAATATATTATCTTCTTCAAATTATCCATTTTACATTATAACCATTTTTTTGATCTAATTTCTATTACGAGTTGTTATTCCTATCAATTGGTTCCGTTTCCCTCTATCACCATCAATTATGGTACTACCGAACTACCAACTCACCGCTAGATTACAAGGCCAATTAGCTACTCAAAAAGGAGCGCATCACCAAATTCTCTTTGTAAATGACAAACCTAACCTCGATAGCGTATTCTATTAGAGAAACTGGTGGAATTCATAAACACCGTGAAAAATCTCCTTCATCCACCACCCATAAACCCTGAAAACGCCCCATACTTGAACTAGTGATTCTAGCTTCTATGACCCTATAGTCATCCACATGAGCTATACTAACGATCGAAAACCTCCCAATGGCTCTAAGCCTCCTCCCTTATTGCACAACATTAAACTTCCCCCATATCCCCTTAATTCATCTCTCTTATCACTTTTGAAATTGAAGCGTCCCCTCTTTGACGGTGTCAATCCCAAAGGATGGTCCATCTGTTAGGGAAAACAGACGATACTTGTCAAGACTCATAACAAACCTGATGCCACTTGCCAAGTTATATTTACATGGTTCGGTCAAGGTGACCTTTGTCCACATAAAAGAGGGGAGTATTCTTTATTAATAGAGTTCTCAAACAGAGATTACAAGTACAACTAGCAGAGATTCGTCCTACTCACTAAGGATACAAGACACATCAAATGACTTAACATGCATCCCTGTTTATATTGAAGGGGTCAGGCCTAAAACCCTATATAGGCCCATGAATGGTGTCAACCAATCACAATCCACCATGCTGTAGTTTCTGGAACATTCATCCATGACATACACCACAAGATTAGCAACAATGCACATGATAGAGCACAATGAGCCATAGTGGAGCATCATGATGCACATGTGGTGCGTCATGAACATTAGTGGCCCAACATCCATCATGGTTGCACAACATTGTGTATTCCTTAAGCATCAGCAACTTCTAAGCATTCTTGAACAATCTTGAGCATCATAGAGGACTTGATAACATATGTGGATCATCAGGGATACCATGGTTAATCAAGGAACCAAAATGGTGCATCTTGCATGATGATGCCCCATATTATGCAAGGATGGTGTAACATCCTTCAAGCTTGGCACAACTTCCTTCTAATTGGCGCAACTTCCTTCTAAGGTGGCGCAAGAGCTTCCAGGTGGTCGAAACTTCTTCCACTTTGGTGCAACATCTACCAGAGTGGTGCAACATGGTCCAAAGTGGCGCAACATGTATGCTAATGGTGCAACATGCTTGACACTTGGCCCAACACTTAATTAAATGGCGTAACTATGCATCAAGTTGCTCCATTCCACCCCCAAGTGCTCCAAACCTCTTCCAAATGCTCCATACCCCCTTTTAGATGATATGTTCCTGTGACACTTGATATGTCCTTTGTCAGATTATTCATTCCCTTCTCAAATGATTCCTTTATTACATGCTCCATGAACCCCAAATGCTCCTTGAATTCAAATGCTCCATGAGAATGCTCAAGTCACATTTAACAATCTCCACTTTGACTTAAACATCATCTAAACTCCACCTTAAACAAGAACTTCCTCTTCGTTTCTTCCATCAAGCTCCTAAGGGCCCTACCTCTTGTGAACATCAAGAAATTCCAAGCAAAGCTTGAACTTCTCTCTAGGGAACATCCTTGTAACCATGTCTTCTGGATTCTCCTTGGCACCAAACTTTTGAATGCATAACCTATCATAGAGCATGATAGGTTTTTCCACCTTCAAAAGAAGATTATGAACGAGACCAACCACCAATGATCTTTTTGTCTCCAAATCACTTTCATGGTCTGAGTCTTCCTTTTTCTTTTTTCTTTTTTTTTCATAGTTTATGGGTTAAATTCTAATAGATTAAATAAGATGCAACTCCTATTTCTTTTTAGGTGATGAAACATTTTACACTTCTTTCTAGAACACCAAACAATTTGAACAATTACCACCAACAAACAATTTTAATAATGATATGTATGTTGAAACAAATTTTGGAATAAACTCTAACACATTGTTTCTGAGTCCAAATTAAAGAAAAGAGAGAAAAGAAGTGAAACGACCTGGAATACAACAATCAATTCATGATCATTAATTGTGTATGTTTTCATTAGAAATATGGTTAAAAAGTAGAAGAAAGCATAAGGTTATCTATGTTACTTTATCGAAATGAAGAAAGAATAAAGGGAGCATTTGCCTAGATGAAACCAGAGCACCTAAGAACCAGTGGTGGCGACAATTACTTACGGGGGACAAGATACAAACAGCAACAATGAAAAAGAAGCAGCCGATGAGGCAGGAGAGGAGGAAATGAAGGAGGGTTTTTTTTTGTGCAGATTATGAAAAGAAGAGTAAAGATTTCATCGAGAATGTATACAACCTGTTGCACTTAACTCATTAGCACCTGAAATAAAATAAAGAAGAAAAAGAAGAAAAAAACATCTATAAGAAAAGCACTTACTTTTAGGATCAATTATCTATGTAAAATTTTTACTGTAGGTTTTTATTGTTATGTGTTGAAAAAGATGCTATATATCTGTAACAGCCTTCTCCTAATTCAACTTGCATTAATAATTTTTGGTGTAGTTTTGGCAACTAGTTGTTCCATTTGTGGTCCAGACGTGACATCGGATAATGCCTCTAAAAGGATATACAATACTAATGTGTGCTTTTATTTACAGTGGTTTTCAGTCGATGAGAACGGAAAGAATCAAGAGATGATATCTGCAATGAAATTCATGCATACAGACCCAAACAAATTCGAAGCGATCTCTTTACCTGGATCTCGGTTATCTTTCTTCTCTTTTGTCAAATTTCTAAAAAAAAGTTGATCTAATGACAAGCCCAAATTTTATAATTTACTTGATGTGTACACATTTTAATGAAATAAATATTGGTTTCTTCTCCCAATTAGATCGGGCAATATCTGTTAAATTGATATAAATTTATAAAACCAAAATCAAACTCCTTTTACAAGGAGAATTTGGTAGACAAATGCTTGAATAAACTAATTTAGTTGTATGTCTTCCAACATGTAGATTCCCAATGGTAGCAAAGGTTTTGAATGCATCAAAGGTTAATATGCAAGTGACGATAAGAACACAATTTCTATCATCTGATGTCACATATGCAGCTTACCTCATATGCAAACACAAATATTCTACTCAAAATCCGGTTATCAAAAGTCTAAAGTACAAACTAAACAACCAAACTCAGTCGTATATTTCATATCAAGGAGATTATAAAAACAGATGGGTGATGATGGAACTATTTCAAGCCAAAGTTCTTTCTAGAAATTTTGAATTCAAACTTTTGCTAGAAGAATTTGCTTCTGATAGCTTCCATGATGAAGTTATTGTCGAAGGGGTCGTGTTTTCGCCGGTACAAAAGGTATGTTATGATATAAAATTTATGAATAACAATGTTGGTAATTTCACCAAAATGTTTTTGTGCAATGAGATTTGTAATATTACCAATGGAGCTCAAACTTAGATTTTATACAAGTTGCCAGGTGCATAGTGTATACTTGTTTAAAACGAATATTGTAAGTGACTACTGCTTGATTATAGCACATTAGTGGTAGTAATTATCTAATAAGGCATTTAATTGTTGAATTAAAAGAGTGGGTAGATGCATATCAGGTATCAAACAAACAAAAGCAAAAGGCAAAGGCAGAAGAAAGAAAGAAAAAGAAAAAGAATGAAAACGATAATTGTTTAATAATATTGTACTTTCTATTTTGTAATTAGAAAAATACAAAATTACTTGTTTGGAAAGATTAATTTACAAATTTACATTGTTATCATTTAGTTTTTGGGGTTTGTGTTAAGATAAAACATTGTCATATACTTCACAGTTTGATGATGAAAATATCGAAACACAAGAGATGGAGAATCCCACAGCGACTGAGATAGAATGGGAGAATAAATTGCCGAGCGACTATGAACAATTCATACATTGTTCTGGAAAACGTTTAGTGAAAAGGCCCTGGAATAGTTTCATCACTGAAACCAAAGAGGAGGCGTACTCCATTCTTTCCAAGGGTATTTATATCAAGGTCAAAAATGATAATGATGTGGTAAGTGAGTGTCTTATCATCTTATCTATTTTTACTTTTTTTTTTTCTCTATTAACTTAAAAACTTCTTAAAATTTCCATCCATAAATGCCTAATTATGCCTTACAATACTGAAATTATGAAATAAAAGACGGAAGATAATTTTCCAAGTTACCATGATAATTTTAGGATTAAAATCAGATTTATATAAGCGTGAATCAGATGGCAAGCAAGTGATACCCAAAGGCTTGTCTACTTCATTTTGAGATCACATGCTTACATATAGAGATTAAACTATTGTTATAACCAACATGTTTACAAATAGAGATTAATTATATAACCTACAGTTCCATGTATCTTAGTATACTTAATGTCAAACTATATTTTTATGTCTACTTTCTGTGATAGGATGCAATTTAATGTTCGAATATATAAAAATTGTTTTTAAAATACGTCAGTAAATCATTAAAGTCACATCAATATATAGAACGACCATTGAAGCCTAAGTGACCATAGTCTCTCTTGAACCCCTTTGGAACTTGACAGTTTAGATTTAGGGGTTGTTTAGTAGAAATTGAATAATTAGTATGAACCATAAAGAGACCTAAATATTTAGGAGGTATGAATGATTTAGTATTGCTTGGTAAAGTTAGAATAGGTGTGTTTAAAAAAAAACATTTTCCCTTTCCAAGAATTTTAATTAATCAAAATCTATAATTTTCAAATTAACATTTATATGAATTTTAAAGATCCATTTTTCTAAATATACTTATTGTAATCATATTTATCCATGTAATTCCAATACACATATATTTTCAAACCAAACATAGTTTAATTTTCTCATACTATATATATAATTAGTAACATTTGTTTTATAAAATTAATCGAAAAATATCGTTCAACTATCTGTCATGAAACCAATAATCCTATTCTAACCCACAAGCACAAGCAACAAAACTATAAATAAAATTAAAAACAAAAATACAAAAATATAAACTATGTTCTTTACAGATAGCAATTTACATATGGATATTTAGGCTTTAGCATATTAGGAATGACAGCAAACCACAACTCTATTCGACTATTCCCATTTCATATTTCTGACAATCTCAGATGACAAAATATTTAGTTGGGAACTTAGTCAGATGTATTTCGAAAAATTAGGGATTCTTAGATGAAGGCAAAAAAAAATTCGAGAATGTAGTCTCCTTAAAAACCTAACAGTGGATAAAACCGGAGTAGGAGAAAGACATTTTGGTGGCTATATTCAATGACAAAAAAAAAAAAAAATGGTTTTAAGAGGAAGAGCATGCTTGGGAAAGAATAATTCAAAGCTTTTAATAGCTCCACCTCTCCAATTGAATCAAAGCTTTTTTCTTTCTACCAGACAATCTAAATAATACCCATTAAGAGGTTACCTCTTAACTAAATGGTTAAGACACTTTACCAAATATTCCCTTAATTAATTTAAATTCTCTTATCTAACAAGATTTGGAATATGATTTGTTGTCTTATAATCAATTTAAAACCAATACATTGGATTAGAATTTACAAATCACTGTCACAATTTAAAATCTTGCAAGGAAATGTTAACTCAAATTCAGATTCAAAGACCATAAATTTGTTGATCGTGAAATTCAAAATTAATAAGATATTATGCAATAACTTACACCTAATGAGACGAATTTCAATAACACAAATTTAAGATCATAATCTAAAAACAGTTAGTTCACAAAGATAGAACCTCATTCAAAAATGAACATATTATCTTACAGTAGCTAGTTTTTGCCATATTTTCCCAATGAGAGTCAAAACACAAAATTAAAAGCTATTATCATAAAATAAACCTATATAAAATCATATTTGAGTTGTAAAGTAATCATTTCTTCACCCAATGTAATTAGATTTGTAAGAGTTTCAAAACAATTTGGAAGCTTAATTTCCGGTAAAACCATTTATGTTATGGAAAAGATGTTGATAATAAAATTTTCATACCTTAAGGTTTTTGAGAGCTTGAAGGTATCATGTTCCACACAATACTTGGCCATAGAATCTAAATTCACCCAAGGTTAATAATTCAATAAATTATTTTCTTGATAAATAAGATTTAAACAATATTTAAGAAAAAAATAAATAAGGGGAAATATATAAAAGGTTGGGAATTTACAGGAAAAGATTGCGTCCACAACTAAGCTGGTTATGTAGCCAAGCTGATTCCTCAACCAAATTGATTTTTTAACCAAGTGATCCGTACATAAAGTGGATCCCCAGCGAAGTTGATCCCCAACCATGCCAAGCTGATCACGCATCCAAGTTGATTCCTCAGCAAGTGTTCCTCTATTTTGACAATCAAGTTAAAAAAAAACACTTAACTTCATGTCACTATCGTCACAGCTAAAACATATAACATTGAGATCCATGTGCATTATCATTTTTTCATATATAGTTTAAAATTTTAAGTCTTTCGAAGTTTTTTTTATTTCCTTTAACTTTTTAATTTTCTTCTTATTTAGAGCAAGCTTATTGTAGAAAATGGTCCCTATTCTTTTAACTCATTATAACAGCTTACTTGCATTTCTCTACCAATGAGTGTTTGGCTAAGCCGTATTAAGAGTTCACATAGGTACCCCTCAGCCAATGGTAGAGGGTTTAAGTCTTGTTTGGGACAAAATGTGTAAACTAGAGGGTGTGTGTATGCCGTTCTAAAAACTCTTACATTTATCTACCTAAAGAAGGGTTAAGTGTCTAGGAATGAGCGGATAGGGACAAAATATACTAAATATTCACATATAATGCCAATGTGCTTATGTTTTACGCCCATAAAAGAAACATGCTTATGCTTTTTTATTATGATAGGATCAATTATATTGATAGCATAATGCAAGTGCGTTGCTATTATCTTAATTCCATATCATAGATGATAGCTTATGTTTTTTTTTCTCTCTTTCAAAAAAAAAAACAATGTCCTCCAAATGAAAAGAAAATTTAAATATCGTATGAGCATATTTTGTAATGTATAATATCCGAATATAAAAGTCAAACTGAAAGGACAATGTTATAATGTGTGTGGGTATATATATATGTATATATATATATATATATATATATATATATATATATATATATATATATATATATATATATATATATATATATATATATATATAATGTATAATGTCCTAATAAAAATCAAACCGAAAGGACAATGTTATAATGTGTGTGTGTGTGCGTGTGTGTGTGTGTGTGTGTGTGTATATATATATATATATATATATATATATATATATATATATATATATATATATATGGGTAAAGTGAATATACCTAACAACCTTATATAAGCTTAGGTACCTAACTCCATAATACTACATCGGTTTGTATCGTATTTACATTGTAATTGTCTAATGTTCTTAAACTTCAACCCCATAGCTTTATTACTTCCAAAATCTTTGGACTTTCACCAATATTTTTCTTTTACATCACGTCTTTTTATTGAATACCGCCTGATAGGCTTCATATCCTACCGCTACAAATGAAATGATGTAGGAGAAATATAATGATGAATTTCCAAATTTTTTTGAAGTAAATCAAGTTTAGGGATGAAGTTTAGGTACCTAACTACATTATACTACATCGTTTTACATTTATATTTTCATTGCAATCATCCAAAGTTCTTAAACTTCAACTCTTAACTTGATTTACTTCCAATATTTTCAGACATTCACCATTATATTCCTCTTACATCATTTGAATTGTAGCGGTAGTATATGAAGACCACCACGATATATTTGACAGAAAGACGTCATTTGAAAGAAGATAATGGTGAAAGTCCAAAGATTTTGAAAGTAATCAAGTTACGAGGTTGAATTTTAAGAACTTTTAACGATTACAATGCAAATATGATACAAAATTACGTAATATGATGTGGTTAGGTACCTAAGCTTATATAAAGTTGTTAGGTATATTCACTTTACCCTATATATATATATATATATATATATATATATATATATATATATATATATATATATATATATATATATATATATATATATATATATATATATATATATATATATATATATAAAATAAAGAATGGAAAATTATATTCATTTATTTTGTAGTTCTTTTGGATAACCAAATCAAACGGGAAGAAATGTTTCATGCTTTCACCAAAGATAATACGACATAATCCTGAAGTTGACAAGTTGGTACCTAGGGAACATCTAAACGAATCAAGGTATGTTTCTCTCATATGGTTAAATTGAACCATTATGTTTATTAATATGCATTTAGGGAAAATATCGTAAAGCCCAATATATTTTAGCTAATTATATGGAAAAAAAATGTGAAGATTTCACAAAAAAAAAAAAAAAAAAAAAAAAAAAAAAAAAAAAAAAAACCATTCAAAGCTTGGGATACTTTCGGAAACGCGTTCTTTACATTTGTTCGACTTACCAACATGTACATAAACTAATATTCTAATAATATGGACGCGAGGTTGACGAAAATCAATGGTAAGGATGAGAATTTGACATAAACTAATGACTTGGAGATGAATGGGATATAACATTCAATATCAAATTGGAAATAGTAATAGGCTTTTATAGTCAAATGATTCAATGCTAAAATAATAATGATTTATGTTAAAAACCTATATCAAACATCGATAAATAGGAAGTGTTGCTCTACATACACCCATCCCTTTTCTAGTAAATCCTACATTAACTCAGTAAAAGTTTGGTGACCTCACCTTTTCCCTTGAGTGGCTCATCCTTCTATACCTTTTTCTTTATTCTCTCCATGGAGAAGATGAGAGATGACCCTGCTATTTTATTAGCTGGAGTTCCAATTATAAAATGGGATTATTTCTTTTTTATTATATAATTGTTTCTAGTTACTACTAATATCGCTCTTTCCATGGTTATATATTTGTTTTGTTATAGTTGAGAAGCCTCTTTTTATTTCATATGTGACATATCTTAAAGATTGTGTTTTTCAGCTATGTTTTCATTTCTCATCATCCTTTTAAATTATCTTTTTCTGCAACTAAGTTTTTAAACAAAAGAGAAAAATAAGGAAAGAGAATACTAGAGTTATTCAAGTTTCAATAGAGGAGAGTGTTGTTAAATATGAAAATCAATTGGCAGTTTCTTCATATAAGTTGTTACTCTAATCTTGATGAAATGAATGATGATTCAAATTAGAAAGAAATATATCATGGACATGATCTCTAGGGCCTTCTTATGGGTTATATGGATGTACCGGAACGGTTTGATCTTTAATAGCAAAGTGAAAAACCATTATCTTCTTGCTTTTGATGTCAAAACTTTAGGGTTTTTTTTGGCTTAAAAATAAAGCTAGGTGGGGGAGATCTTTGTCTTGGGACTCATGGATTGATAACCCAATCTATTGTAGCTTGTAATTCCAGCTTCTTTTTGTTTTTTTTTAATAAAGTCTTGTTGTTAAAAAAGGATGAGGGTTTAGTAGACAAAAAGATGAAATAATCTAGGAACTTTTATTAGAATAAAGATTCATGAAAATGATAATGAGAATAAAATTAGTTAAAGAAGAATCCATGAATGGATGTACAATATTGTACAATATTGGTGCCCTGTTGTTGAATTGGACATGCTAGAAATTAAAAACTCAAAATAAAGATTAACACTAGGATTTTGAATGCAAACCATATAGCCATATGCACACGACAAGTTATATTATTATCGATAGAGCGAGATTACAAGAGGTAGAGAAGTATTTCCTAATGATTTGTTTGTAAACTATGTAATAGAGAAGTTTATGGATTTGTAATATAATAAAAGGATTTTCTAATGTGTGTCCTAAGGGCACATATAACAAACATTAATTATCACAAATATTACTATAATTAAATGTGAATTTCATTTATTATAAGGAATATTGTTATAATTAAATGTGAAATACATTGATAATCTCCATAATAAATACATTTAACATTTAATTATGATAATATGTGTCTTCATTAATGCTTGTTATATGTATCATTTTCATATACCTCAATTACTAACTGGAGTTCATTTGACCTATAAGTGAGTATGATGTCAAATGGACTTTTCGTGAGATAAGGATAGTATAGTCCATTCATACTTCAGATAAAGTTTCTCTAGGTTTTGTGAAAAACAAAGTCGAAATGCATTACGTAGTTCTTTATATTTCAATGACACTAAAAAATGATCCTTTCGCCATATGCAGATTCACATATATATTAGAGTTATCATCTTCTTCTATGGTACGTATGGAATTCAAGATCATAGATCCTCTTCTATCATCAAACACTACCTATGCATGTTACTTCATTTACAAGATATCAGAACATATGGAGAATCCGGTTGAAGTGAAGATTAAACAGTTAATGTTAAACTATCCACCTGGGGTTATGGTAAGTGGCTATACTAATGTTGTGTATTTGAGTACACCTCAAAGTCTGGTAATTGGGTCGGATGGTGCAGAAAGATCTCCAAACACAATGAACAAAAACAAAATGGTAGAATCTCCACGAAGGAGAAAAGATGGTTGGTCCGAGGTTAGGTTGGGGGAATTCGCTAAACACAATATCCAGGATTCTCGACCATGGTATGTCAGGCTTACCATAACATTTATTTTTTCAAAGAAAACACTATTTCTTTTTAAATCCATTTATTTAAACATTACAAGTCCTTGTAGGATATGTAGGTGTATACCCTGTTTACCATATACAAATGACGCATATGATGAGGAAGATTATTATGACACAAAGATTACAAGAATATGGCCTGAGTATGACCCAAACATCAATATATACATGAACTGGAAGAACACATATAATTCGGTACAATGGGCTAGGATCCCAAACCTCAGCGTGCAAGGAATTGAGTTCCGACCTCTATAAAGTCCTTAATTTGTGCCGGAAGAAAACTAGATCCATGCATTGTAATTTTTTATTTTTATTTTGGATATCAGCATCTTGCTTCTTCATTTCACAGCAAATAAGGTGAAACAATCATTAATTATCATGTACTATGTATTGAAATAATATTATCTAAGTAAATATCATTCAAGATCAAACTAGCTAATATCTCAAAAATGATAAACAACTAATGAGAATTTTAAGGGTCTTGGGAATCAACAAAATAATTCATTTTTAGTTACTTACGCAATTAGGCAATTACGCACATCAAACGAATTTGGAAATCAACGTAAGGCTATTGGGTTGGAATTTGTTGCTACTGTTGGGACCTTGGGAAGGTCTAATTTTTTGGGTGTTGGTTGTATGTCTTTTAGTGGGCCTACAATACATATGTCTTTTAGTGGGCTTACAATACTTAACTAGTGGATGTTGGGCCATCTAAATAGGCAAATTTACATATAGGAAAAAATGAAGCTCCTCAGGGATAGAGGTGGGGAAAGTACCACTTTTTTTAAAATAAAAAATAAAATAAATAAATAATCTACTCTAATAAATAAACATCTTTTTATCATATGTCGCATTTTTATTCATTTTGTTATATGTAATTTTATAGTTATTTTAAATTAATTTTTATTCCACATGTCATTTTATAGTTTTTCTATTTTATTAAATTCCACATATTATTTAAATCTACTCAAAGAAATAAAGATCTTTTTGTCACATGTCATATTTTTATTCATTTTATCACATGTAATTTTATGGTTATTTTAAATTAATTTTTATTCTCTATGTCATTTTATGGTTTTTCTATTTTATTAAATTTCATATATTATTTAAATCAAATAGTAAATGCATATCAATTTTATTAATGAACTTTCCTTTTAATTTAAAATTACTAAATTAAAGTTTCATTAATCTCCTTTATTTATTTATCTAGATTATTTGTTTAAATTTAAAAGAGAAAAAAAAAACACTTTAATTTTTATAATTCAATATTTTCTCACTTTTCTTATAAGTTCAAACTTCTCAAATATTTTGAATTTTATATTTAAATTTTCTTTTAAATAAACTCATGTAATACATAGGTCTCACACCTAGTAAATAAATAAATAAACTGAACCAAAACTGGTTTAAGAAAAAACTGGTTTGCATCAAATAAGTTTGATTTAATTCAAACTATCGGTTTCAGATATAATACATGAAATTAGATTTGAACAGGTTTGACAAAAAAAAATAGTATCAAATTAAAGATTAGTTGAAAACCCGGTTTAAAATTATACAGACCGTGATTTATAATGTAGTAGAAAAAAAACATTTAAATCCATCATTTTTTGAAAGTGTTGTTGATTTGTTGATACAAGGAAATAAATGTTTCTAACAAATGTTGACCCCTTAAACGATCTGGGATACACGAGACACTTATTTAAGTAGAAAAATGACGTTTTAACCCTTTAAACGATCCTAAATGTCCAGAAAACAGCTTCTATTATGAAAAAACAATTAGTTTTACTTGTTAGGTCATTTTGATGGGTTTTGAGCATAACATACAATCCTATGTGAACATGCAACCCTAATAAGATCTATGTCTTCTCTAATTGAACATACAATATGAACAACATCATGCAAACCCTAGATCTATGATATATAATCGAAATTCAGATAATAAAGAGTTATGATACATACCTTTGATTGTGATGTAGTAATAACAATCCAATTGTTGGATTAGTGTCTAAGTCCATAACTATCGTGTTGACGTTATCTTGTTTCTGTGCCATTCCAATTGAGTTAATTTTGCATATGAGTTCTATGAGTTCTCATTTGAATGCATAAAAGGCAAGGACCTTAATCAATAATAAGTACATTGACAGGAAAGGGTGAGCTGCTTAACTGCTTGGAAGACATGGTGGGCAGCCGTGTTACCATAAGGCAAGAAATCAAGATTGAGAATGTTCGGTCCATATGAGTTTGGATTTGTCGCAAATCTTGGTTTTGACAAATTCACATGGATAGGAACACACACATACACCATTAAATCTAAGTGTCATAAGATTACCTCCTTCATGAAAATGACTGTGAGGAAATGCTTTCACTAAGAGAAATTTTAAGAAGACAGCAATTGCAAAATTATATTCTCGAATTCGATTATGGTTACGGTATCCCTTTCCATAACTCGAATTATGAAATTTAGTAATTAGTCTGAATTGTTTAAGACACACATATGAGCTGTCTTGGATAAAGGTGTATGAGATTAAGAAGCTTAGATAAAATATTATCAAAGCATTAAGTATTAGAAACATGAACTTAGGAAATTCAATAGGTATTGTTTTTCTGAAAGTTAAGTTGTTTCTGAATACATGTCAAAGCTAGTGGGAGGATAAGTGTTATGTTTATAATAATCATCATGATAGTGGGAGCATAAATGTTATGATTGTATGATTATTAAGGCAAGTATTGCAAGTTAGCAATATTAATTATAGAAAACAAGAGTCATACTTTGCAAAGTTGTAAGGGTTGAATAGTTGTTTTGCTATATATAAAGGAGAGAATATTATGCTTCATTTCAAATCTAAAGGCTTAGGTTGTGGAATGTTAATAAATTTAGTCAAGGATACATAGTGTGTTCTTAAATTTCGATTATGATTACGGGATTCCTCTTCATAATTCGAATTGTGAGAACATAGTGTGACAACCCGAAATTTCCATTCTGTACGAACGATATCTATTCAATAGAAGCCAGTCCAGTTTCAGTGATTTTCAGACTTTTCCGAACAAGTTTGTGTACATTAGGGTTTACGTTTCAGGAGATATCAGGAGAGTGGATGCTCCTAGATTTGTGAAACGTGAACATTCCAAGTTTCATAATGTTATAGTCCAACTTCCGGAATAAAAATATTTTCTGCAAAATATTTCAGGACTATAAATAGATTTCTAAAATTTAATTAATTCATTATTCACAATTCCAACTAGAGAAAAGCCATTTTCTCTCTGGCGGATCTTCGGGTTTTCATCCCGGATTGTGAGTCTACTTTCCTAAATGTGTTTTAATGTTTGTTATATGCTTTATAACATTGTTTACATGTCTAAAATACAAGATCCGGGAGCTTACGGCCCAAGAACGTTCTTGGGGTGTAAACTCCAAAACGAGGCCTAAAAGCTTCCTAGTCCCGATTCCTTGTTAGACAACTAGTTTAGGATTTATTGTAGGATCTTTTGAGTCTAGAAATCATCCAAGATCATAAGGCTTTTGGAGTTTACGGCCCAAGAACTTCTTGGACCGTAAACACCATTTCCAAGGGCCAAAGTGTGCCCTAAATGACCCTTAAGGCTTAAGGCATTTATCCTCTAATGCTTGTAGCTAATTTGGACACCAAAACACTTCAAAATTATAAAGTTCTAGGAGTTTACGGCCAAGAAAAGCTCTTGGGCCGTAAACCCCTTTTTCAAGGGTTAAAAGTGCCCTAAACACCCTTAAAGCTTTAAGACAATTACCCATTAATACTTAGGACTTGAATGGGGATCAAATTACATCAAAATCATCCCTTAAAGGGAGTTTACGGCCAAGGAACATCTCTTGGGCCGTAAACTCCAAGTAAAGGCACAAATGTGTGCCTAATGTCCCCTTTAGCCTTAGACAAAAACATAGAAGTTATCCTACATATGCAAGTGCCTTAAATGAATTAAAACCAACACCCCATAGGAGTTTACGGCCATAAACTCTAGGGGATATGGTCCTTTGGCCGTAAACTCCCCAAAGGAGCATTCTAGGGCCTTAAACTACTTCAAGGATTATTCCAACAAGGCTAGGCTTATTCTAGGATCAATATAGCACTTCAAAACACCCAAAACCACCAAGTGTGGAGTTCACGGCCGTAAACTCAAGGAGTTTATGACCATAAACTCCAAAGGTGGGGGTGGTGAACTCATATACAAGGTCATTGGTGCGTTAAACCCCTTTTGCCTTGTCCCGTATCAACTTAGATGCAACCATTAGGACCTATAACACTTATATAAAGTGTTTACATGTTCCTAAGTGTCTCAACTTATTTTATTAAGTTATTATTTAGCTAATTTAGTTATATATATGCTCATTATATGATAACTAGGCTCGTACGTGTGAACAAGTCTCCGTTTGCCACCTAGCACGGTACTCGATACATCAATTCAATCTACTCACCACAAGTGAGTTCATACCCCTTTAATCAACCTTTGAAATGATTTTAAATGTTTTCAATACTTTATGGGGGGGGAATACAAGTTAAACACTTACAGTTATTACATCAATCACATGTGATTACATTAATCACATGTGATTAATAACTAGAAAACCAAAGATTTTATCACTGTTCAAACTGTTTATCAAACTGTTTCACTTCAAAATGTTTTACAAACTCTTTTAATTATCAAATGCTTTTATTAAACTTTGTTTTACTTCTTATAAATTGCATGCCCATATATGTATAGATATATAAGTAATGTTTAAAGGGCTTAGGAAGGGCCATCCGCCCTATTTCCTTTTCGCGCACTGAGATGTGGTCTGGTGGGATTTCGGGTGACCATCCGAGGGTCGTTTCAATATTAGTTATATATCATATATACATGTATGGACATAAAAGTACTTCCATATTCATACTTATCAGTACATCAATAGCTAGTTACCATTAGGGTAATACAGAACATATACAATTATACTAGAAACAGAACATATACAATTATACTAGAAACAGAACATATACAACTATACTAGAAACAATACATATACAACTATACTAGAAACGGAACATGTACAACTATGCTAGAAACAGGACATATACAACTATACTAGAACGAGAAACATTACATATACATGAACACGTTAACAATTGTGATCCACTGTGTCGGAGCATGCCTTAAATGTCATGGCCCGAGTTGTAGCCAGAATTCTCTTGGAGGGAGAGCGTGAGTTTGTGTATAGATCTATACTGGATTGACTATCCTACACCTTGCTGCTAGCTACAGCCGGACCTGCAGGTCTGCGGGTGCCAAACATCATTCCGTTATTACGACCATTCATTATGTCGTTGTTACCAGTCGATAGCATGGTGCAATTTATCACATTATACCTTAATATAAATCCGGTTTAAGGTAGTTAGTACAGTAGTAGTTCCTATAATACAAAACTACAGTACTACAATGATTTACCCATTACATATTTTAGTGATAACTTCACTTAAACGTTAATGTACAAACTATATTTTGTTAAATAATAGTTACACTTGGGAAATTACACACTTTTACATCAACGAGCATACAAAACAGTTAAGCCTTGGTAGAAGGCTACTTTAATAGAAAATATAGGTTTTTCTGAGAGATTCAAACTTTTACAAACAATTACAAACCTTTACATACATTTTACAAACTTATACTTGATACATGTTCAAACATTTTTGGATGACAAATACTGACACTAAAATACTTATGAACTCACCAGCTTAATGCTGATAAACTCTTTCAAAATAACTTGTATTCTCAGGTCATCAGTAGTCAGGTACCGAGGCCAGCTTTTGAGAAGATGGAGCGCATCCAAGACTCATCTTATTATTTTGATATACGTTATTTTTGGTGTCTATAATGTACAGAACACGCTTGTATTAAAATTATATATTTAATGCAATGGATGATGTTGTTTGCTTATTTACATTTACTGTGTTGTGATACGTTACATGACGTCCTCTGCCCCAGAACGTTTCCGCCGTTCTTGGTTTTGGGGTGTGACACATAGTACATAGAATATTATGGCAGAAGATTGACAAAGTATCAAATCTTTATGTAAGACATTATAAATCGTGTCCCATACGCTTCGGGTATAGGATCGATTGCAAATGCTATAATATTTGACCATTCTAAAATTTTCCAAATGTCTAGCGCATTTAGAGGGAAAAAGGACAAGAATCGGTTTTGACTAAGATAATTAAACAACTATCAAAGGACAATCCAAAGTTCGCCGAGGATTGGTCGCTTGTGGGTAGTTAGAAGTATAGTATTGGATGGAGTATATCGACATTATTATAAATAGATAAGATTCTATTAAGAATAAGTTGTCATATGGTAAGTATGGAAAGGTTTCCGTATTGGGAATTAGATATTGAGAATCTATGTCTAGATTAGAAACTTTATGCAAAAGGATGTTCAAAGAAATGTACTTTGAGTGAGAGACATCACATCTATGGAATTGCCTTATAACAGTCTCCGATAGAGGACTTTGTAATTTCATTGGCAATAGTCATTGTGACTTTAGTGCAGTGACATTACGAAAGGATCATTGCATAAAATGTTAGAATCTAACATATTCTATAAGTGGCAAGAATTTGATATTCTTACACTTGTGATAAGGATTGGGAGTTGTGGAATGAGTACGATTGGAAATGTGTTCATTTGATCTATTTCACAAAGTAAGAACCATAGGTAAACATTGTCTGCATGCTGAGAGCATGGGACAAGTGTTGTAATTCAAGTAAGAAGTTGATTACCCGAAACAACAAATAATGAGTAATCGATATGGTGATAAATAAAAGGTGTTTTATTTATAATCAAAATGTTTGAGGCTATATGGGGTTAGTATTATTCTTGTGTTTCACTTTGCATGTTTTGATTTCCTGAATAATTTAATTGGTTAAGAACAATCAAATTATTCAAACGGGCCACAGTCGTTCATATGTTGGAAGTAGGTATGAATGAAGACTGATGTAAATTGGTGTGTGGATTGTCTTAAGAGTATTAGACATAAGCAAATGTTTGCTGCTACGTTCATGAGTGCTTATGAATATGATTTGAGCATTGGATTAAACCCACGCTCACTTGGATCACTTCATGGATTTTATCACGAGTGATTGGTGAGACGATAACATCTTATATTCTTGAAGCCGAGATGTGTGAGTTGTATCTTGCGAGTTGGTTGCACATTGATAATATGTAAACGCACCAGTAACTTGGTGTTATAAAACATATTGTTGTGTGTGATTTGGTGAGTGAGTGCAAGCGAACATTGAATCAAAGTTTATCCATTCCTGTTATCCAAAGTAGGATAAAAGCGATATCTTTGGGCCCCTCAATGATTTAGTGTTGACAAACGTAAATGCTCGGCCGGGCTAGGGCTAATTTGACTTGTTCAATTAGTCAGTCGTCATAAATCGGAAGTCAGGAAATAGTATAGAGAGAATGATTAGAATTCATGTCTTATATCTATACGATATCTAGAATGGAGGAATATATGATCCCTTATCTAAAGGACACATGTATCTGATAAGATCAGAGTAGACAACGGCTTTAGAAAGCTACGATTGCAGATCAGGATCTGAAATTATACGCGGAATAGTTATTAGACTTATCCAAGTGGGAGACTGTTGGATTAGTGTCTAAGTCCATAATTATTTTGGTATGAACTTGACCCGATGGTGCATGGTCCTTTTGGGTTGCCTTCACCAAAGTAACTTGATAGGATGAATTATGGAGAGAGAGAGAGAGAGAGGATTAATTATGATTTATTAATATATTATGAGAATAATATATTAAAGGAGAAATCATATTATTTAATTAATATTAGTCAAGAATTGTTTGATAATTAATTTTGTGGCTAAAAGAGATTAATTAAACTTAAGGGACTGGAACTGTAATTATAAGATAATTGCATTTGGGCTATGGATTACTTAATAATATATATAAGTTGGACTAATTCTATGGGGAAGCCCATTAGAAATCGTCCAAGAGATATACCAAAGGAATCCATGGGCTGCTTAGGGCTTAAGCAGTCAGATTAGGGTTTCCTAGTTTAAAACCCTAATAGCCTACATGTATAAATAGCACCCTTAAGCCCCAAAAACGTGATGATGAGATCCTCTAGGGTTTTAGATAATTTTGGGCAGCCTCCACTCTCCTTGTTCTTCATCCTCTTGCTCTTTGTGTTTGTGAACCATTAGAGGAGTGACATTTGTGACTCTAAGCTTTCTAAAGTCATTACAAGGAGGAATTGTGATTGTTATTGCTACATAACAATCAAGGTAACCAAATTGCATGAGAGGTTGTGGTGTTATAGGTGAAGTGATTAACGAAAATAGAACACGACTGCACAACTGATTTACAAGGAAAGCCCTTGATCCTTTCTAGGATCTTCGGTATAAAACATTGGGAGGTGATAATAATAATCTGCCTTGTATGATCTTATTGATTTGAACATAAATTATAAAGAAGAGCTTGATAATACGATTAAAAATGATAAAGTTGTCTAGATGAGTAAGGTGTCAGAGAATTATCCCCGTTGTGTGTGTTTTACAAGTGTATTTATAGTCTAGGTTAAGTAACTAAATCTCCGATATTTTCGGGATCCTGCTGAGCTGGTATTTACAACGTGCTTTGACTTGGTATTTCTGGGTCTTAAGCCTGGTTGGACTGATTCTTCATTGTGAATGAGTCCTATGTTGGCCATTTCTGCACATGTAATAAATAAAAAATAAATATAGCCATTAAACTTGTTAGGAAATAATAATAGCGATGTTCAGGATCCTGACGTATGTTCGAGATCTTAAGACCTTTAAGATCCGGGATCCTGGATATGTTTAAGGATCCTTAGATATCTTTTAGATCTACGATCCTAAATAGGATTAAGGATCTTAGCCCTAAAATTGCCCCCAAATTATACATGAAAAATATTTGAATTGATTTCAAGTATTTAAAGTGTATAATTTAATTAATTGGAAATAAAGGATTTGAAATTCAAACTCTAACGTATAGAAGTGTATCCGTTCAAAAGATATGGTTATATTGTCAAATCACTTTTCTCTTCTTGGTTTGAAGGTAAATTTCTTTCTCATTTCTTCTTATTTTTCATGTTTGTTGATTATGGGTAAAGGGGTACTCCATTCTCGCTTGAGCATCCTTGATTTTCCAATGAGGACTTCATCGATCAGAGGATCTTGTCCTATTAAGAGACCTGTTTTTCCGGTAATGATGTCTAATAACTATAGTTGCCAGTATAACTTCAAAAATTGATTAGCAAATTGTAGCTCTCAAAGCCATTGTCCAACTCTGACCTAGTTAGTAATGTGTCCTAATATAAGTGATCATACAATCCTCCGTTCTACAAGATATCATGTGGACAAATGACATGGAACTGAGTCAATCTCATTGTCCAATCCGTTGTTTCTCGATTTCCAATTTGTAATAACAAAGAACTACTAATCGAATACATCAATTTAGTCATGGTAGGGCACGGAACATAAGTCAACACCAAATCATCGAGGGGCCCAAGATATCGCTTTTCCCGTTTGGGAAAATGAACAGATAAACTTTGACTCATATGCTTGTACTATTTACTCATCAAATCACACACAAAAATACGTTTTATAACATCAAGTTACTGATGCGTTTACGTGTCATCAATGCAAAACCAACTCGTAAACGAACAACTCATATATCTCCGTTTAAAGATTATTAGATATTATCATCTCAGAATTATACGTGATAAATTCCATGAAGTAATTCTCTGAGCGTGGGCTAATCCAATACTTAAAATCCTTATTTTCAAGTACTCATGAATGTTGTAGCAAACCATTTCTATGTCTAAACCCTTAGACAATCTACAATCCAATTCATCTTGATTCACTACTTACTTCTAAAAGTATGAACGATTGTGGATGTTTGAATAATCCAACTATCCAGGAAGTCAAACATGTTAAATGAAACGCAATAATAAACAATTGACAAAAGATAGTAAACAATACTCATAAATAAATCTCCATTATTTATTCATCAAATGTCAATTACATTTATTTGTTACAAGTTTCTAAATATCTATCTAACCACTAAAACTAATATCATCCTTCAAACTAATGCTCCTTTTATGCTAAACATGCTTAACCCTACTCAGACCCTTTGTGAGAGGATCTGCAGGATTCTCTTCTGATGATACCCTCTTCACGACGAGATGTACTTCTTCTACTTTACGTCTGATAAATTTGTATTTTCTGTCGGTATGTTTAGATCTGCCATGATATCTGATATGTGCATATTTAGTCATATAATTCATATAATATCTTAATAGTTTTTGCTGTTTTTGTCTCGATTTATGAAGAAAATGTACTTAATTATGTTAAAAATACGTTTTCAGCTTTAAAGACATGCTCGAGTGAAAAAGGAAGCGGAACTAGCAATTGGAAGCTTGGAAATTGAAGTTTGAAGTTAAAAGAAGAAAAACTCGACGAGTTGGCCATCAACTCGACGAGTTGGTCAGAAGGTTCGCGATTCAACAATGTCTTGCCGTACACACGTATTAAGTGAAAAACTCGTCGAGTTGGGTCTAAAAACTCGACGAGTTGGTGCAAAATTTTGGAATCTCTATATAAATCATTTATTCCCGAAACCCTAAGACATACTAGAGACTTTTGGGCGACTATTGACTATCAGAAGGGTTCTTGGAGCTTTGGTTGTCGAGAATTCAACATAGAAAGCAATTTTGAAGATATCAAAGGCAAACAAACATTACTCTTATCTTAATCTTCTGTATGAACTATGTTTGAATCATTAGATTTCGATTTTAGGATGCTATTTGTTGTAGATATGAGCTAACAGCTTTTTACTTCTGTTTAGACTAGATAATTTTATGAATATGGTTTGATTGAATGGCTTGGATTAATTTGATTTGGCTAATTATCTTGTTAAGCTTGTTAAAGATCCTTATGTGTTAATGATAATTATTTTCTATTAATAATCAAGTTTATTGAGTTGCATGAACATCTTCTTAATTGCTTGAATCATATAGTTTTGTGAAAATAATATTGTATGCCTAGTATTAGTGAATATGAACCTAAGGTTAACTAGAAAATAAATAAGTTAATGTGTGAGCATGTGTGATCAACAACCACATATGAGTTGATTAAATTGACAAATTTAGTTAACTAATATTACAAGTCTTACTTAATTCGAACTAAACACTAGGAAACTTGTTAGTTTAATCAATTGGCCACTGTTTGAATTACCTTGTTTGCTAAAGGATTAGTAATAGTGAACATGAACCTAATCACATTAGAAATCGTTAGCCATTGATATATTAATCCATTACACTTGCCATGAAATTAACCATTAGAATAAGTAAATCGAATCTAAACATAAGTCTCTTTTATCATTGAATCTAGTTGTCTTTTTGTTCTCTTTAGTTAATTAATTGTCTTTTGTTTGAGTATTATTTGAATGCTTAAGTTTTTAGTCTTGTAAAACTAGAGAAACCCCCTTTATTATTTGTTTTTATTTAGGTAATTCTAGTATTTATTTTAATTGTTACCGTTCCCTGTGTTCGATACCCTACTTGCTTGAACTATATTGCTAAACGATAGGTATACTGCCTTCCGTCTGTTTATTTTTGTGTCTAAGTTAGTAGGATTAAAACTATTATACTTCACATACATCAAGTTTTTGGTGCCATTGTTGGAGAATGGTTCTAATAATTATTTTATTTTCTAGTGTTATCGATCCTTTGTGTGAAATTTATTTCATACAAAGTACTAGTTGTTCTGTTTTAATTTCCGTTTCCTGTTTTCTATTTTGCGTTGAACTCGACAAGTTGTTCGTGTTTTCAGTTTCATTGTTGTTTCATTTTGTTCGTTTGACACGTTTTTTTGTTTTGTTTCAGGAAGTATATGACCAGAAGTTCTAGTTCTTCAGTAGTACCACCTGTTGGAGATCCGAAATCGATTATTCGCAAAAAGAAGGACAAGGCAATCGGAGAAATCAAGTGGTTTTGACAAGACAATGGATGATCTCGAGCCGAACACACCTGAATTTGAAGAAGAAAGTGAGTCTGAGTCAGAAGAAGAGATGGTTGACATCGCAGACATACCCATGGGCGAATACAAGAGAAGGATGTGTGACAATACCAGGCCAAGACTCGTGCAACCTGCGATTCCAACAACAACATACTTTGAGTTGAAAGGTCACATACTCACCCAGCTGAAGGACATCCCATTCTACTGGAAGGATCACGAACATGAATACAAGCATATCGACGAGGTCAACGACATAGCCGACTACTTCAACATCCCTAATGTGCCTCACGAGACTGTTTTACTTTGTATGTTACTGTTTACGTTTAAGGGAACCGCAAAAGATTGGATAAAATCACTCCCTCCAAGATCCATTAACATGGGCTAAGATACACGAAGAGTTCATTGATCAATTTTGCCCTCCCTCAAAAATAGAAAAGTTGAAAAAAGCGATTGCAAACTTCGAACAACAAGGAGGTGAGTCACTCTATGAGGTGTGGGAAAGATACAAAGGGTTGTTGAGGAACTTCCCCCATAATGACCTAAACATTCAGCGAGAAGTCTCCATTTTTTATGATGGAGTGAATGTGACAACAATACAGCTCCTTGACTCCCAAGGACCACTCACGAAGAAGACTCCAGTGATTATAAAGGAACTAATTGAAGAATTCGAGAGAATATCATAACCCAAGGAATGATTCAACTCGAGGAGTGGTGAACTCGGTTTCTAATAACATGGCAGCAATGATGGCTAAATTGGAGAGCATGGACCGAAGGATAACAAAGATGGATCAATCCATCCACGCCGTCCGGTTAGGATGTGATAACTGTAGCGGGCCCCACCTTACTAAAGATTATGATCTTAACGAGAACCAGAACTGAAAAGCACAAGTTTGGTATTCGAGTAGGGACAGGTTTGATGATGATTGGAGGAAACCGAAATAGGAGTGGCTACCATACAATGAGTACAAGAAGGCAAAAAAGGAGAAATATAGGCAAAATACGAGAGGCTTCTATCAAAAGGAGGAGTCAGTGCAAGAGAAGAAAATGGACTTTGAAGACATGCTCACACGATTTACAGTTGCATCCAAGAAAAGACACAACGAAACCGATGCGGTGATACGAGAACAAAATGCAATAATGAAAAAGCAACAAGCATTAATGAGAAATCAGCAAGCCTCTATTCTCAACATTGAGAAACAACTGGGGCAACTTGCAAGGCAAATCGACGAATGGACACCGGGCAGACTTCCTAGCGATACCGAGAAAAATCATAAAGTGGCTCATGTAAATGCAATAACAACAAGCTCTGAGCAAATTTTCACTCCTATGAATCCAATCCATAAAGAAGAATCAAAAGAAGTGTAAAGAAAAAGGAGAAGAGATTCAAGAATCACAAACGGTGACAAAAACTTGATGAGTTCCAGAAAGTAACTCGACGAGTTCCCCATCTGAAGAAAAAAATAAATATCCTTTAAAACCATATTAGCCTCCTTTGCCATTCCCAGGTCGAGCCATCCGAGATAGACAAATTGAAGAATATAAGAAGTTTCTAGAACACATAAAGGCACTCCAAGTGAGCATCCCATTCATTGAAGCAATAGTACAAACACCAAGGTATGCAAGCTTGCTTAAATACCTCCTCACGAATAGAAGAAAAATAGAAAAGGTAGTGGAAATAGTTTTAAGCGAACATTGTTCAGCCGCTGTGATGAATGAACTACCAAAGAAGATAGGCGATCCAAACAGTATAACTTTGCCTTGCCAATTTGGAAACTTGATTACCACTCATGCATTGGATAATTCAGGGGGTAGGGTAAACATTATGCCATACTCCGTCTTTAAGAAGTTAAGCTTTCCATAACCAAAGCCTATCCAAATGACAATCCATCTAGCTGACAAAATGGTGACCCATCCAAAGGGAATATGCGAAGATCTCCTAATTAAAGTAGATAAATTTATGTTTCCTACTGACTTCATAGTGTTGGATATGGAAGAGGACCACAAAGTCTCGATCATTCTTGGAAAACCATTCTTAAATACTACTTGTGCCATAGATGATGTGCACAAATCAAAACTTACTCTTAGGATGGGAATGATTCGGTTACTTTTGGAGTTGATCAAGAGAATAAGCACTCAAATTCTAGTGATGATGCAATTGCCTTTATGGGTATAATTAATGAATTGTTGGAAAAGGAACTAGCTGAATGGCAAGAGCATAAATCAAAGGGGTTCACATTTGACTTATAAGAGAAATTTGATGCCCAAAGAGATTTACAAGAATTGGAAAAGCTACTTGAGGGAAGTATAAGAGAAGATGGTGCACAAAGTCTTGAAGCAAACTTGGAGTGTTCAAACCAACATTCGCAACATGGTGAGATCAATAATGACAACAAGCAAGACATAAAGGACAATAACTCTTCATTTGGTTTGCACACTATGGATCCAAAAGTAGAGGCAATAAATGCGTCAATCTTAGATGAAGCAGGTAAAAAGGAAAATTTGATTATGAAGGTAAGAAAAACCAAGCCTCGCGCCTTAGTGTTAACTAATTTTGAAGTTTTCACTTTTCAACTACCCGATCCATAATATTATGAAGAAGGTGAGGATGAATATGTGATTTCAAGTGATAATGAGAAGGTGAATGAAAAAAATATCAAGATAGACAAGATGGAAGTGAAGATAGTGGGATACAAGAAAGAAGAAAAGAAGACAAAGATTGGCATAGGCAAAAAGCATAAATTTGAAGAGAATGCCACTCAGAAGAAAAAGGAAGATTTGAAAAGGGCATACAAGAGGAAGTTACATACCTTAAAAAAACAAAGTGTAAAGAGCAAAGAGTAAGGAAGGAATTTCCATTCAAAACCGGCACAACGTAGAGCGGGAAGGAGTCCAGCTAAAGACTCCTAAAAAAGAAGCACTTATGGGAGGCAACCCGTTTTTTGCGTTTGATTTATTGTTCCTTTTCTTTTCTTTTTAGTTTTTTCTTTTTTTGTGTGTTTTATTATGATTTTTTCACTCTAAGTCTTCTAAGTTGCTTAAAATGATTGCTTGAGGACAAGCAAAGTTTGAGTGCAAGGTGTGGTGGAATTTATTTAAAGAGAACAAAATTTTTTCGAACAGAGCCAAAAACTCGCCGAGTCCATATGCGTACTCGACGAGTTCATCTGAAAAATTCTGAAATTTTGACGGAACCCGCCTCTACTCGACGAGTTTAGGACCTCGAACTCGACGAGTAGACTTTTATTATCAAAAAAATATAATTTTTAAACTCAATAAATTAGGGTTTTTACCCTAAGAAGTAAAGTTTCTCATTCACAGCCACCGCCCGCCTTGCACTCAACGAGCAAGTCCTCTTA
Source organism: Lactuca saligna (assembly GCF_052625555.1). Taxonomy (NCBI): domain Eukaryota; kingdom Viridiplantae; phylum Streptophyta; class Magnoliopsida; order Asterales; family Asteraceae; genus Lactuca; species Lactuca saligna. The sequence continues at coordinate 180,967,352 of NC_136422.1, read as the reverse complement.
AGCAAGATCTTTCTAATTCTCGTGATTCTTCTCCAATTGTCGCAAAAAGGTTAGGTTTTTCACTCTTAAATATGTTAAAGGTTCGATTTTTAAGAGTTTTATGCTTGCAATTTTTTAAAAAGCCCGATTTTTTACTTTGATATGAACATTAGGGTTTCAATTTGGACTAAATTAGAACGTTTTGACTAGAATTTTTCATGAATGAATGCTTGGTTTACCACCTTAGACAAACCCCTGGAATACTTTTGAGTGTAAATGGTTGAATCTGTTCGAATCAGTAATGGAGTCTTGCAATGTTCATCGGACTCGTCGAGTTTCTCTTGGACTCAACAAGTTAATGCCGTTGTTGCCCATATTTTTGTTTTTAACATATTTTGTGGCTTGTGTGGTTTTTCCTTGTTGTTTATTTTGTAGAAAATGAATAGAGATAGAGGAAAAAATGCTCCAAGGAACCAAGGTGACTTCCCTTCGTTTACCTTTCCTCAAATTGGATCTAAAGCTACATTGGTTAGATGGGGGAAGAAGTTGGAAACACTCATGAAAAAGTACTTTACTTACCGAACGAGTTGAACTAGTCGTGATTCGATCAGGTGGGTTTGATGGAGGCTTTGAACCAATATTTGACAAAATTCTTCATAAATGATAGGGTGCAAATTACTTGTGACGCATGGAGGAGGCTATTTTGGATGCAAGAACCGGTATACCAGGAGCTATGTTTGGAATTTTATTCCACGGTTATGTTCCGGGGTGGAGACGATTACTATGACACGAACGCATTGACATTTTTTCCTTGCTGGCGAGTTTTGGAAAGTATCATGGCCGAGCTAGGATAGAGAATGGGCTTCTATGACCAATCGGTGGTCATAACTGCAGCTTTTGGTACCTTTTTGGATAATTGTCACAAGGTTTTCCCGGATGGAATGAATGGGGAAAATTGGTGGTCGACAATTGCGAATAGTGTTTACATTCCATCTGCGGCACAAGAGGGAAGCATTAGGCTGCCAATTCACCACCTAATCCACTGGCTCATTTCTAGTATGATGGAAGAACGATGATAAAGTACCAAGTCTTGACGTGTTCTATTTGTGGTGCATCATTATGCCCAATACTTTTTGCAACATCCCATATTGTTTAGCAAAATACTTAGGTGAGGGTGGGGTGAAAGATAGAAAAACCTCGAGAATTTATGGAGGTATGCTTGTGAGTAAATTGGTGAGATCATATGGTATTTTTGAGAGGGGAGCTGGGAATGTTTTGGCCATGATGCCAACACCTCCATTTAATCCTCTTCTTTTTAAGAGAGAAAGGATAGTTGAGGATTATGGTGGGGGAAATTTTGCCATTCCCAATGAATATGAGGTTATGGTGCCGTAGCAACCGGGTAGGAGGGTAAGACCGAGACAAGGTCATATGCATGAAGACCCACCTATGATCCCGGTTGAGGATGAGCTACCAATGGACCCCTATAATATGGAGTTGTGGGTGTATCAAGACGATATAGGCCATAGATTAAATTACCATCACATGACCCTTGCCCACATGATGCACCATATGAACATTCCCCGAATGGATGATGCTCCCGACTACCCTCATGTTAGAAGTTGGGAGGAAAGTTGGAGCGCAAGGCAAAGTGGAACCGGCCGTAGCGGATATGGAGGAGGAGAGGAGGAGGGTGAAGAATGATTATCCTTTGATTTTTATTTATTTTGGCATGTTGAAACAATTTTTGATTGGTTTGGCATGTTTTTCTTATTTGTGTTTGTTTTGGTGATGTTTAAAATTTTAGCTAATTAGGAAGTAATTTAGAATTTTATTTGGTTTGTTTTCCTTTTTATTACTTGGTGTTTGTTTTTTATCTCAACAGAAATAGAGTGAGGGATTGAATGCATGAATATAGTGTGAGGAAATAACGTGAGATGTCGAGTCTAGACGAGAAGATTAGGAGATTTGAGTCCAATTACTAGTCCGACACTTAAAATAGTTGGAAAAGAGTCTTATTACTGAAGAAAAACAAGAGGGAGTGTTGCCTTAATACCATCCTCAAACCCCATAAATACACCTGAAGTAGAAAGCAATTTTTGCCCATACAGTGAAGAAAACTCATCGAGTACACATATAGAACTCGACGAGTCCAAGCGAAAAAGCATGAATTTCTACCAGTATAGCGATTCAACTTAGCGATTCTCCATATGAACTCGACGAGATGCGCATTCTTTTATCTTCAAGTCAACGATTTGATTCCATTCGATGCGGGCATTGATTATATTCTTTGAAGACTATTTTCCGAGCATTTCCAAGAGTTTTTTCCTCTATATTTGGAGCTATACCACAAGAGATTTTGACACATAAGGTGTGGATGAGCTATTCCCATGCCTGAAGTCAACTGATGATGGAGCTTTAAAATGAATAATATCAACCTCGCAACTTCTATCCCAGGGGAGTCTGTTCTAATTCTCTCTTTACTTTTATGTTCTTTAATTGTTTTAACATGCAATGGAGACATTGCATAAATTAAGTGTGGGGTAGGGGTTGGTTACATTAGTAAATTAGATTCCTAGGTTTAATTTTAAAAAATTTTGCATAAAAATTGCTAGAGTTAATTTAGAAAATTTTGGTAAAAGCAATTAGGATTCCATGCTAGTATTATGTTTGATGATTATGTGAGGACCTAAATATTTAGTTGAGCCTATATACATTATAATGCATTTGTGACCCCCTTTATTCTAGTGACATCATGGAATAAAAACACAACCTCGCTTAGTTTGAGGGACACAACATGTTTAAAATCGTGTACCAGAAATTTATCCAGGAAAGCTTAAGTAGTCATTGCACATAAGACTAATACCTTTCATCATTAAATGATGAAGTTAAATCCCCTTGCGTAAGCATATGTTTTTCTAGGTTTTTATTTTGAGTGAAAAAAGTGAGTCTTGAAAAAAAAAATGAAAAAGAAAAAAAAAAAGAGTGGTGCGATGTTTGAAAGAAAGAATCTACAAAGCTATGAATACAAAGATGAAATATCAAGAAGAAAAGCTACAAATTATTGAAGATTCAAGTTATCAAGTATTTTTTTATTTTCATTTTAATTTTCTTTTCTAGGTTATTTTATCGTATGTGTGTTTGGGGGTTTAACCAAAAATGACTTGAAGTTAGAAAGTTTTATGCGAATAGATTCAGAGGAATGCATAAAATGACCGTTGTTCAAAAGAAGTGGGCGAGTGTTTATGAGGATTGTAAGTATTTAGGATTAGGGGGTTCTTAGGAAAAAAATTTAGACACAAATGCATGCGTTGCGGTCTTGGCATAATGGTTGGGTTTGATTGGGATTGTCTTATATGATGCTAGTGTGCTAAAATTCAGTTTTGTTTGGGGACAATCAAAAGTCAAGTGTGGGGTATTTTGATCTGTGCATATTGAGTCATATAATTCATATAATATCTTAATACTTTTTGTTGTTTTTTTCTCGATTTATGAACAAAAAAGTACTTAATTATGTTAAAATTACATTCTCAACTTTAAAGACATGCTCGTGTGAAAAAGGAAGCGGAACTAGCAATTGGAAGCTTGGAAATTGAAGTTTGAAGAAAGAAGGATTAAAAGAAGAAAAACTCGACGAGTTGGCCATCAACTCGATGAGTTGGTCAGAAGGTTCATGATTCAACATTGACTTGTCGTACACGCGTATTAAGTGAAAAACTCGTCGAGTTGGATAGGTTTGACATATACACAAGATTCATGCTCACTTCCAGAGAAGCCAAACTCTTTAACTTTCTCATTAAATAAAAGATTCCATCTGCGAGAAGCTTGTTTCAATCCATAGATTGATTTCTCAAACTTACACACTCAATTGGGATACTTAGCATCCACAAAACCCTCTGGTTGATTCATGTAAACATCCCCAATCAACTTCCTATTAAGCAAAGATTTTGACATCCATCTACCAAATTTCATAATCATGAAACGCAGCTATAGCTAACATTACCCTAATAGATTTAATCTTAGCTACTAGTGAGAATGTATCATCATAGTCAACCCATGGGGTTTGAGTAAAGTCCTTCACAACCAGTCGACCCTTGAAAGTGTGCACCTTTCCATCCATGTCGGTCTTCTTCTTGAAGATCCATTTGCACCCAATCGTCTTATGACCTGGTACATTTAAACTAAATCCCAAACTTGGTTGTCATACATGGACTTGATCTTGCTGTCCATTGCCTCTTTCCATTTGGCAAACTCAGGGCCCACCATTTCTTCATTGTAGTTAGAAGATTCATCTAAATTTACCAGTGTACTATCACTGATAAACGTATCACCATCTATAATAATATGGAATCCATAAAATTCAGGTGACATTCTAACTCTGCTGGAACGTCTAAGAGGTAATGAATCATCAATTGGTTCAACTGAAATTTCTTCATCAAGTTTAGACATAACAGGTTCAGAGGTTCCTTCATCAACTCTTGAATTTCTTCAAGATCAATTTTACTCCCATTGTCCTCTTTGGATATGATTTGTCTCTCGCGAAAGACTCCCCTTCGTGCTACAAAGACCACGTTTTCACTAGGTCTGTAAAACAAATATCCAAAAGACTTTTGTGGGTAGCCTATGAAAATACATCTCTTACTTCGAGGTTCAAGGTTGTCGTGAGTCTCTCGTCTAACGAAAGCTTCACAACCCCAAAACTTGATATGTGCCAACGAGGGAACCTTCTGTCACACCCCCAGCCGGCGGTGAAAACACTGGACGATGTAACATCATATTTGTATCATAGTTATATAACATACATCAAAGAATACTAAAGAATTATTATAAACTACATACCTTTATTGATGATGGAAAGTTACATTATTATTGTTTCCTAGTATTTATTACATACTATCTGACTATTGCATATGTCTTAACAGATATATGTTCCATACAAACAGAAAGAATAATAGTAAAATGTCTCCTGTTCGAGAAACATTCAGCTTATCAAGTTCCTGAAAACACATGCATTTTGAAAATACGTCAACATAAAGTTGGTGAGTCCACAGGTTTTGACTCCATGTAAAATAGTACTTTTTGAGTTTAAAAAGTATAAAAACACAATATAAAAGATTCATCCAGACTCATATCTATCTCTATTAGATAGTATATATATCCTAGGTATATTATTTTACTTATTAAATAAGCTATATACCTAAAATCTCCATATACTTAAATCAAGGAAGGTTACTACGTATAAATCCTATTTCAATTCGATATGAGTATATATACTAGGTATAACTATTTACATAGTGAATAAGTAAAATACCTATAAATTCCTTTTACCTAGAGTATAAGCGATGGTATAACTCTTTACTTAGTGAATAAGTAAAACACATATAAATTTCTTTTACCTAGAGTATAAGCGATTGGGAAATTTATACTTAACATTAATACTTGTATATTGACAAAGTATAATGTTTCTAATAATTTTCTACCATGAGTCTGTAACCGTTTCTATGACATACAAGACCTCTGACAAAAAGATCCCACCAATGGTTCCACGAAGGATTTCCACCATTGATGCCATAAAAGATTATCCCGGGCTACCACGAAGGATTCCACCCATACAACAACACCACACGCTTTATCGACGTCGGATCAATAAACAAATAAAAGGACAGTTCGTCACTCGCTATATTTTGGGTTGTAGCTAACAACAACGAGTGGAGTTGTCAACCCATATAATTTCATACATTAATTCCTTGCTCACACGGGATTAATGGTTACATGTCAGTGGATTTCCCCTAAGATTCCCAATCTTAGTTGATGAACATAATAGCTCATATAGACTTTGACGACCTCCTAAAGTTCTACAACAAAAGCATATTCGTGTCTAAAACCCTAAGTTACTATACTATGCTTTTAAACATTACTCCTAATTTCATAATATTTAGGCAGTACAACAGCTATAACTTGAGGTAAAACGAGGTTTTATCTAAACATAAAACCAATAATAACAATATACCTAGCAAGTATATATAGAACTCCCGAATATACCTTCAAGGCTATATTAATAACATACTAGGTTTTATCTTGACATAACACCAATAATAACAATATACTTAACAATTAGTATATATAACTCATGTGTATAACTCTAGGGCTATATCACACATAATATATATAGAACTCTAAAGTATAACTCAAGGTCTACATTAGTATAATAACATGCTAATAAGTTTAATATAGTTGTATATTTTCAATATATCAGATATATTCTAGGTATATATGATATAAAACAACTACATTCCGGTTAATATAACTATCTATGTTAATACGAATATACTATCATATAAATATAATATTAACTTCTATATAATATTTAGCATGCATTATCCCTTAAAAACATTAAAAAGTGGGACCGTGAAACTCAACCTAGTAGCATGATTTTATAGAATCTAACTAGAAACGTTCAACACTTCGTGATCGTCGGGCTCGGGATGTGGAATGCCTTCAGCAAACAAGAGATAGATTGAAGAGATTTAGGTGTAAGAAGTGTTAAGGTCGAACTTGCTATTTATAGGTTGCCCAAAACTAGTCCACGTCGTACAATTATATGTCCACGTCGTGAAGCATAGCTATATCACCTCGTAGACTACCCATTTGGGTCATAGCTTCAGAAGGTGTCAAGATACTAACTTCACGTCGTGACCTTTATGTCTACGTCGTGGAGTTTTAACACATCACTTCCATAGACTTTCCATCTGCATTCTAGCCTTGAAAAGTGTCCTGGATCACATTCACATCATGAACCTTCATGTTCACATCGTGGAGCATGGCAGGTTAGGGTTAATGCCACATGTCACGCTCTTAGACTGCTACATCTTCGAAAGATCATATCTTTTGCATACGAACTCCGTTTTTGACAATCTTTATATCCATGTGTAGGTATTTATGAGTACTACAACTCTATTTTAGATTCCTATAGGTAACTCTCACTATATTTCAACTTCTTCTTATTATAGAGAATTATAGTGTTAGAGTTTATCATAACTTCTTCACGCAAAGTTAGATTGAGATTTGTATGGACGTATACTTTGATTTATATTATAAAGTATGTACGAAAATTCATACTTGCATTAGAATTTACCACTAACTACATAGTAAGTTTGTCACATTACTTTTTTGACACAATCACATTACTTGATTGACATAATCATATGTGATTGTTGTTGAACTATTTTGACTGGTGTTTCATTCTCCCCCCATTGAAATAATTTTGTCCCAAAATTTATCTTATGGATGGGGTATTGTTAAATAGTTAGGGGTATTTTGTTTCATCTGATCTTCACGTTCCCAAGTAAATTCATGTCCTCGTAATGAGTTCCATCAAACTTTCACTATGAGAATACGACTTTGTTTTAATTGTTTGACCTTTCGATCCATGATTTCGACTGGTTCTTCTACAAAGTTGAGTTTGGCATTGACTTGTATCTCGTCGAGAGCTACAACAAGAGTGTCATCATATAGACATCTTTTGAGATTCGATATGTGGAAAACATCATGTATATTACCTAACTCTTGAGGTAATTTCAGCTGATATGCGACAGAACCAATTCTTGCTAGAATTTCAAAAGGTCCTATATATCGTGGGTTTAGTTTGCCTCATTTCCCAAATCGAATCACGACATTCCAAGGAGAGACCTTCAACATTACTTTATCTCCAACTTGGAATTCTAATGGCTTATGTCTTACATCAGCATAGCTCTTTTGATGATCACATGTAGCCTTTAATCGCTCCTTAATTTGCACGATCTTTTCAGTTGTCTCATGGATTATTTCTGGTCTGGTATGTAATGTATCGCCTGTACATTCTCTAGCCATTTATGTGTCTCCAACTTCTGCCCAACATATTGGGGAATGACATTTTCATCCATAAAGAGCCTCAAACAGTGAGCCCTTGATGCTGGTGTGATGACTATTATTGTAAGAAAACTCAATTAACGGCAAATGAGTATCCCATGTGTTTCCAAAGTCTATTACAAAGGCTTGGAGCATATCTTCTAAAGTTTGAATGGTCCTCTCACTTTGACCATCATTTTGTAGGTTATATGTTGTGCTCATATGTAAACGCATTCCTAAGGATTGTTCTAGTGATTGGATGTACGGAATATGTGGACTTGTGGGAATATGTGGACTTGTGGCTTCTTCCAAGACCAAGTCCTTGACTCCACCGATCTTAGGTGTCAAAATTCAGTTCATAAAGTGTCATGTTCCATCGTATTTTTGTATAAATTGCGTTCCATTCCTCGCAAATCTTTATTCTTGATGTTTTCTTCTTTTAGAGCCTCAATTTGAGCTTCTCTAATTTTTTGATAAAGTTAGAATGGATAGTTATAGTTAATGCTCGTACTCGACGGGCAGGGCCGGTCCTTTGGGTTTCGATGCCCAGAGCAACCAAAATTAATAATGCCCCTATGTATCTTTTTTTATTACCAACATATGTGTTGCAAAAATGTGACACAAAGAAGTGTAATAATAAACAAAAGAAAATAAAAAATAAAATAACTAAAGATCACCATTGTTTCTCTATGAGAGTGAAACTTTGAGGTTGAAAATGCAAATGTCGTGCAAACTGCAAGCATAGAAACATACAAATTAAGACACTTATAACTAGTAATAAAATAAAAGCTCAAACTTCAGTCAAATCTTTCAATAGTTTGGCACTCCGAAATATAAATAAACCAACAATACATGTCAGATTATATTCAATAAGTTATAATAATTGAGTTTACAAGTTACTATGATTAAAAAGCAAGTCTACTTCAATTTTCTGCAAAACTTGATGAATATATTTATGTTATAACTTAATGGAAAAATCAATGAAAAAAAATATTAACTTTCATATTTTTACTTGATATAGTTCGTGTACAAGGCCTACCACAAATCTTTTTCTCAAACACTATCGTCGGCATCTTTTTCACTAATATATTTTCCATTTCTTTATTATTATGATAAATTGCTTTTATAAATATGATAAATAGATATGAGGACCATGGTTAGCCACTTTAGTTCATGAACTTTGCCAAACATTTCATCTAGTACTTTCAATAAACACTTGGAACTAGTCAAAAATTTAGAGCCATGAACATAAATATAGGTATTTTTAAGTTTCGATTAAATCCAAACATAACAAGAAGACAAAGTCTTAAACTAATAGAATAACTACAATATAAACCGAATCCTCCATCGGCTTTTTCTGTTAAGAAAATCATAGTTTTCAATATTCACAATAAACTATAATGATGAGTGGGCATGTGATAGATACATAAACAATTTGGAATAAACATGATTCTTCAGCGTTTCACTACTAAAGAAAGAGAAACTTCCTTATCAGATGAAATCAAAGTAGTAAAAAAATCTCAAACAAAACCGTCAATGTATAATTAAAATACCAAATATACAAGAAAAAGAAAATACCAGCACAAAATCTTACTATAAATCAATGCTTGCAACTTAAGAAATAGTGGAAGGCAAGTAGAAAGTATGTCCAGGAACACAAATGAAATTAGATTAGGACTTTAGAATATTGAACTAGGACTTACGACAAAGGAAGAATGAAAGTATAGGAGAAATTTAGATTGAGAATTATGAAAATGTAATAACAGACGGCGTCGACTAATATATGCTCTATCTGCATGCCCGTCTCCTCGTATTCTCCTATCACAATGTTTGATGCGTTAATTAGGCATGCATTTATTTTTTCTGTTTGAATAACTTGAGTTTGCCGCTTCATGAATCACGTCTCCTCTTCTCTTTACAACAACATTATGGAATAGACATCAAATGAGACCCAATATAACAGTTCCCATAACATTAGGTCCAAATAAAATGTTGCCCCATAAAATTTGTTGCCCTGGGCCATGGCCCAGCTCGCCCTGGGCTTGGGCCGGTCCTGTCGAAGGGGTTTAATAAATTCCTTTCGGATTAAGGCATCTGCTACCATGTTTGCCTTTCTGGGATGATAATGTGTAACACCCTGTTTATTAAATAAATAAAATAGATAAAATTAGTTGGTTTCGGGGAGCCAAATGATATAAATTAGAAGTTTAGGGGGTTAAAATATAGTTTTCGGATTAGTTTATAAAGTATTTTAAGGAGTAAGGGGCTAAAGAGTAAATTTTGAACTCAATTTGTAAAGAGTTTTGAAGGCAGGGGTTAAAAGGGTAACTTTTGGATATGTTTTCAAAGAATAGGGAGAAGGAGGGATTGATTGTGTAAACATGGAAAGAAGTTGGCTTGGTTGCTGGACTATAAACCCGTCACCATGTTCCCAGAACCCTAACCCTAAGCCAAACGTTCCAGCCGCCATCTTCACCTCTCAACCAAGTCTGGCGCCTCATCACCGTATACCCCTCCCCCTTGCCTCTAGCCGCCGCTCCCTCCGTCGACGATATCGTAAACCATCAAGACCCGAGCATCGTTGCCGCAATCCGCTGCCAACGACGTTGTGAAACACTATTTGATGACGAGTTGGGGGTTGCTGGAAGATGGAAGCTCATGGCCATCGTTCCTCCCCCCATTAATGGCGTCCCCGCCCTCTTCGTTTCCTCTTCTGTGGTGTTGTCTCGCGCCGCCGCCACTCCGATCGGTGGCTCATTTATTCCAACTAGTGTATACCATCGAAAGTTAAGTGTATGCTCCATGTATGTGTGTGTACGTATACAACTATACCTCTGTCTTCTTGCCTCTTTTTGGAGGTTTCAGCCTTCCGACCACCACTATTGTCTCCATCTACCGCCACCTACCGCCACAAGATTCCGATAGGTGTGTTTATTTTCGTGTCCAGCTCAAGAGTTTGCGTATTTTGGTGTTGTTGAAAAAAGGGAGGGTGTGCTTTCTGGCCGGTAACCACCATGGCAGCCAACCATGGTGGCTGCCGCCATGCACCAGCACCGGCCACCATTAGGGTGGTTGTGTGTGTATATGTTTATGTTAGTGAGTGTGTGTGTGTGTGCGTTTCCTGGATTTGTGTTGTAATCTGTAATAGTTTCGGAATAATGAAATGAAAACTCAAACCACCATAGTAGGGTGGGGGTTGCCGCCTCCTGCTGCCACCGGCCGCCGTGTTAGGTGGCAGTGTGCCTCGTTTGTATTGTGATTCGTTTAGGATGATTGGACAAGGGTCTGAAACCCTAATGGGCCCAACGAAACCGTAATGGGCCCAATGAATCCCTAATTGACTTAAAAGCCCAAACATGTGACTAATGGGCCTAGTGAAACCCTAATGGGTCTAATAAACCCTAATTGACTTAAGGAAACCCTTATGAACTTAAGGACTTGGTTTTGGGCCTATTGGGCTATAAATGGGTTGGAAACCCTAATTAGGGTTTAGAAAACCCTAATTTTTGCTACATGGTCTTTGGATCAATCGGGACCCGCTCTAGAATCGTTTATTAAATTAAAATATTAATAAATAACCATTTTCAATTAGCATAAGGCCATATGGGAGTTAATGGGTTAAGTAGGAACACTTAACCCTAATCATCATTTTATGTGAAACCCTAATTTCACTTGGGCCTTGAGTTGGGCCTTTCCATTGGGCTTTGGTATTTGGATTATTAATAGGCCATACATGATTAATCATATGGATTAGAATATGATGATGGGCTTAGGGTAAGGCCCATATGAGAGTGTGGGCCCAATTTAGAAAATTGGGCCATTGATGGGCCATAGTTTGGGCCTTCATGATTTCGAGATATTGGGCCATTAGAAATACCAAATGTTGGACTGGACTTTTTTGGTTGGGCCTTGTCACACACCCAAACCAGACGACGGAAATGTTCGAGGGCTTGCGTGACTTAAATTTAAATATCATCACAATGTATATACATGAAACATAACATAAACGTCACCATGCATCAATATATTACAACTGACATTGTTCACATCAAGTACATTGTCTAAATATTACATTTCCACAACAAATTGTTTGAGAGTTTTTCAAAACATAACATCCTAATACAGTTGGTATTGTTCTTCAGTTTATCTATTACCTGAGAATACAAGTTATTTTGAAAATGTCAACGTATGGAATGTTAGTGAGTTCATAAGCAGGTTTGATATGAAAATGTTTTGTGTAGTTTATAAAAACCCAGAAAATCCGATATTTTCAGAAACAACAATTGTTTATACAAAAAGTGTGAAGATCCATAGGTTTATGCATGAATGATTTGAAAACGTGTATAAATGAGAAGTTTTGCATTATAGTTATTGAAAGTACAAGTGAGTAATGTTGATTTCTCCCGAAAAACCCGATGTTTTCCGATAAATAGTATGATCATTTTGTAGTATTATATCATTACAACGACTAAATATGATTTCCCTTGATTACTTAGATGGTATTGGATTTTTTTGTGAGTCGTTATAACCATGCATGATAATGACTAGTTCGTCTGTCTTGGCATTCTAGTGAACGCAAGAATTGATCTTAAGATTTTGTCACCCTAGATTGACCGAGTCTAACTGTAGCGAACAACTAAGGTGTGGGGGAGTCACCCTCGTATAGATCTACACACAAACTCTCGCTCTCCCTCTAGGTGACTTTGATTATAACTACAGACTACGACCGACACTTAAAGGTGTCACCCGTTATTACTCACTTAATCCAAACGAATTTGATTACCCTTGATTAACGACCTAATTTTTGTTTACTTAAATAGAAGGTAAGCCTAACAGACAAGGAGAAGAGGATTGTGAGGTTCCACTAATCGCGTGTGTTGTCCAAGGCTGTCGAGTATATGAAGGGCGCGTTGGCCTACTTCGCAATATGATTTATTTGGACCTTACTAGCAATGCTAGTGGGCCACTAAGGCCCAACAGTATGTAGTTTCCATTGAGGGTCCCAATAAGGAAATCCCAGTCCAAAATGGACTTAAACCGGGATTTTTAGGGCTTCCAACCTTTTTTTGACTATTTGAATGTTTGTATAGAGTGTTTGATGGAATTTTGTTGTCATTGAATAAGAACCATACATGCTTTCAAGTTTTAGTTACAATGTTATCCTTGTTAAGTGTTTACAAAGCATCAAAATTCCTAGTTGTGATAGGCCTTTGAATAAGACATGTAAAGGTTTGGGCCCAATTTGGAAAATTAGGCCATATGTTAGGCTTTGATTCCTAGTTTCACTTATAGGCCTTTGGATTGGGCCTTGTGCTTGAATCAAGCCTAGATGGGGGTAATGTAGCATGTTACTCCAAGAACATATGGTTATGTGTTGGGACCCAATTATTAATTGGGTGATGTGTTGATATTGACGTATCGGGAATCTGTCATCCAGCAGTTGGGGTTGTGTCTGTGGGACTTCAGCAGTGTGAGGTGAGTTCCCTTCCAGTAGAGGTGGGGCTAAGGAACCAATGTCGAACTACTAGTAGGTGACTATGTATGAGATGATTGTCTTTGTGATAATTGTCTATTTTGAAACTATCTGATACGCTCTATGTGCTAGGATGCTCTGTTATATGTGCTAGTAGTAGTATGAGTGACATAATCACTAGATACCGGTTGAAAGATACCGAAGGGATCGTCAGAACCCATGCATGTTAGGGTGTAAATGAGCCGAGCCGATCTCGATCCTGACCAAGCTCAAGCTCGGCTCGTTTAATTTTGAGGAAGGTCAAGCTCGATTCGAGCCTTAAAATGAAGCTTGAGCTCAACTCGTTAACAGTTTAGTGGGCTCGTGAGCCTAATCGAGCCTAAACGAGCCTCTATGTGTGTGTGTGTATATATATATATATATGTGTATATATATATATATATGTGTGTGTGTGTGTATGTATGTATGTATGTATGTATGTATGTATGTATGTATGTATGTATATATATATATATATATGTATGTATGTATGTATGTTTGTATATAGGCTTGTTTAAGCTCGTTTAGGCTCGCGAGCCCATGAATTGAAGCTCGACTCAGGCTCGTTTAATTCGATCTCTAGTTGATCTTTTAACGAGTCGATCTCGAGTAACTCACGAGTAGCTCAAATTACTTACACCCCTACATGCATGCCTAGAAGTACGTTATGTTATGTTATTATGTGGTAGGGGTAGGGGTGAAATAGTCCCCAGTTATTAGTTGAAAGATATCGAATGAGAGGTTAGCTCCCGGTTACTGATTGAAAGATACCGAAGGGGAGGTTAGCTCCCGGTTACTAGTTGAAAGATACCGAAGGGGTAGGTAAGGCACCCAGGTATGCCTGACAGTATTTTTATGTATGTTATGCTATGTTCTTATGTGGTAATGATAAGAGGTGAAACAATCCCCAAATATCGGTTGAAAGATACCAAAGGGGTAGGACAACACCCGGATATACTTCGCAGCATATGTGTCGTATGATATGTGTTATGATGGGGGAACTCACTATGCTTTGTGCTTACAGTTTTTAGTTTTGATTTCAGGTACTTCATTATCAAAGGAAAAGAGCCAGCTCAATCACAGTGCATCACACTATATTTTTCGCACATGAGATCCTTGGGATTACACTCTGATATTATTTTATGATAACATGTTTTGATTACTGACACTTTGGTTTGACATGAGATATTATTATTAATGTTTTTATATTGATGGTTTTATGTAATAACTTAATTAAAAAGAAATTTTTGGTCCTCGATTTTGGGATGTTACAACTTGGTATCAGAGCCTTGGTTTGAGGGATTCGGGCACACTCCCGGGTGTGTCTGAACTCAAACTAAGGACTTGGTATGGAAAATTTCAAAAGTAAAAACCCTTTTATAAAAAGAAGTTCGAAATGAATTTGAAAAGAGAACAAAACTTTGAAAAGAACAAAGTGTGTGATATGTGCAATCAGCTGAGCTCAAGTAAGTTTTCCCCAATATACCCATACATGATATGTTATGATTTAATATGATATGGTTATGAGAATTGCATGCTAGATTAGGGTTGAGGATCTAGGAGGATGCCTTATATGCCTATTGTATGTGCTTGTAGACTTACATGCTAGTACTGATAAGTCAGGATAGGATAGCCTGTTTAGGTTATGCTTGATTGTATGAGCCTTTGAATTTCATGTACAGATTTCTGATTAGAGGATAGAATGATTTGATTGGATTATCATGGTTAGATTTTCCATTGTTTGAATGTTGTTTGCTTTGTGCTTTATGGGACTCTTTATGATGTGAGTTAGCTACTAAGTGAATATGCTAAGTCACATGGTACACGGGCCGGATAGTCTCAGAGTGATAGACTTGACCCTATTGCGCAACTCTTGTCTGAGTCCAACCATTCTAGGGATGGGTCTCTTACTCGAAGGATTATCTGATCTCAATTGCATGTGACTATATTCATAAGGTAGCTAGTTGACATTATTGGGAATCATTCAGCAGTTGAGGATTGGGTGAGTTCGGTAACCTAGGAAAGCCTAGGATACGTTTCAGTGGGTTAGTAGTGAGATTCAGTGAGACTTGGTGTACCGGTTTGAGGAAGTGACTTGGAGGATTCATGAGGATTGTTGAGGAAAGTATGCATAGTTGTGGAAGGTAGTAAAGCATAGGATCCATACTCGAATCGGTGAGAGTCTTGGAGAATTTGAGAAGCTTTGGGGAGAAGTTTGTGACCCGGTTTGGGGACAGAGGATGTTCTAGTGTTGCATCTT
Organism: Lactuca saligna; assembly: GCF_052625555.1. NCBI lineage: Eukaryota > Viridiplantae > Streptophyta > Magnoliopsida > Asterales > Asteraceae > Lactuca > Lactuca saligna. The sequence goes on along the minus strand of NC_136422.1, from coordinate 180,951,714 downwards.
GGCTATTGGCAAGTGAGCTAGCGAGCGTAACAGGGTGTCAGACCCTAAAGGATATGACTTCCAAGAGTTTGTAGATGCGAGATTGGTTTGGAGTGCCCTAGGAAGATAAGGTCGTGTCAGGTGAGTATAGTAGAGGGTCCCGGGAAGAGACCCATGACCTCCGATCATCGGGTGAAAGGCCAACGGGGTTGGAGGCGGTGCAACACGTATGAGAAAATACACAAGGGAGTTTGTCACTCTAAGGGTTTAGGATGCTACAGGTGTGGCAGGGTTGATCGTGTCAACTGAAGGTGATCAGTATTCCTACAGATGTTGTGGGTATGTTATTTTCTACTGCTAATAGATGGATGATGGGAATATGTATCACTTTGGAATTGTGAGTGAGTTTGGATAGGTCAGATCCCGGGTCAGTCTTCTGCTAGTGTTTGGGTTATCAAGGATTGTATATGTCATCCTGCATGCCGAAAAGTCCTTGATGAACCCACAGAGGGACGCATCTTGCGAAGTGGGTTCCGCGTGTACCATTATCATTCAGGATCTTCGTCAGGATCTGTGTGGGGTATTATTCAGAGGATATTCAGTCAGGGTTAGAGCGATAGTTCTCCAGTGAAGTCAACGTTCAGTGGTTCTATCATGGTTTAGGTATGGTTGACAATTGTCTATGGGTTAACTTTGGAATTCAAGGCACTACCGTTGTTAGGGAAGGACTGGTAGCATGAAGATAGTGAAGTCATTTGCGAGTGTTAGACACATGGGTTTTCGGTTATTGGATGTTCAAGAGAATTGTATTTTCGCATGGGCTATTTTCGGTTAGAGTTTAGTGGTACTGCAAGATTTGAACTGGGAACGAGGATTCGCCAGCCAGAGTGAAGATTAAGGCCTTCAATTAACAGCACGGGAGATGGATTGAGGTGTCAGACTGGACCAGATTTCCAGAGTACTCATCAAGATTTCCGAGGATGGGTGATCTCAAGGTTTAACCGATGATTAATTGCTAGCATAGGTAAGCACGAGTTGTTATCAATCGGATATTAGAAAGCAAGAAGGATTGGGAATCCTTCAATTCTCACGTGTCGAGAAGACTTTGTCGAATCTAAGTGGGGGAGTGACTTTTTGTAAAGTTCTCCAAATGTGAGTTCTATTTGCGCGAGGTGCACCTCTTGGGCACCTTGTCAACCAGAAGGGTATTCTGGTCAATCTGGCCAAGATAGAGGTTGTGATGCAGTGGGAGTTTCGAGGTCTTCATCTGAGATTAGGAGTTTCCTGGGTCTAGCAGGTTATTTACAGATATTTATACAAGACTTCTCCGAGATTGCAGTTCCTTTGACCCGACTGACCAAGAAGTCGGTCGCCTTTTGTTGGGGGCCTGAGCAGCAGGCAACCTTCGAGACTCTCAGACAGCAGGTTTCAAGAACCAAGTTAGAGCTCCAGTTAGGACTCGAGTTCAGTTGTGTGTTAGGTCGAGTTCATGTTTGACTAGTATGGAAAGTGTTGTAAGACTACGGGGGTAGCCGTAGCATTCACTGGCGATCGGTTAGTATGGAAAGTGTTGTAAGACTGCGGGGGTAGCCGGTAGAAAGATACCGAAGGGGTAGGTCGGGCACCCAGATATGCCTAAAAATATTTTTATGTATGTTATGCTATGTTAGTATGTGGTAGTGATAGGGGTGAAACAGTCCCCGGATATTGGTTGAAAGATACTGAATGGGTAGGACAACACCCAGATATACTTGGCAGCATATGTACCATATGGTATGTGGTATGATGGGGGAACTCACTAATCTTCGTGCTTACGGTTTTTAGTTTTGGTTCCAGGTACTTCATTTTCAAAGGAAAGGAACCAGCTCGATCGCATCGCATCACACTATATTTTCCGCACATGAGATCCTTGGGATTACACTCTGATATTATCTTACGATAACATGTTTTGATTACTGACACTTTGGTTTGACATGAGATATTATTATGAATGTTTTTATACTGATGGTTTTATGTAATAACTTAATTAAAACGAAATTTTTGGTCTTGGATTTTGGGATGTTACATAACGAATCTCACATTCGTAATCATTCAACAACTCGACCCATATTCGTTGTCTCATATTAAGATCTTTTTGGTCGAAGATGTGTTGAACACTCTTATAATCGGTAAAGATAGTACACTTTGTACCATATAAGTAATGCCTCCAGATTTTCAGTGCAAAAACTACAGCTCCTAACTCGAGATCATGGGTAGTGTAATTATTCTCATGCACCTTAAGTTGTCGTGATGCGTAAGTGATAACTTTTCCCCTTTTCATCAAAACACATCCCAATCCTTGATTTGATGCGTTGCAGTATACAATGAAATCTTTCCCATTTGGTAGGGATAGGATTGGTGCGCTACACAACATTTGTTTTAGCTTCTAGAAAGCATCTTCTTGTTTTTCTTCCCAGTTGAACTTCATATCTTTATGTGTTAGTGTTGTAAGTGGCTTGGCTAATTTCGAGAAATTCTCTATGAATCTACGGTAATAGAGTTAACAATCTACGGCTGTCATAATCGAAGGAGGAAATCTGACCCACGACACGCTCACTCTTGCGATGTTCCTCCTTCATAGCCTCCTGTTGGGCCTCTCGAATCCGATCCAACAACGGGGTCACCACCATCATCCTCAAATAAATATCTCTGATCGGTGCTGCCTTGTGGATAAGTGCATCGGCCACGACATTGGCCTTCTCCGGGTAATAGAAGATCTTACAATCATAATCCACCACCACATCTAGCCATCGATGTTGCCTCATATTCAAATTTAGCTGATCCATGAGTTACCTCAAACTCTTATGGTCCGTGTAAATAGTACGGTGGACCCCATAGAGGTAATGATGTCAAATCTTGAGGGTGAAAACAAATACCCCCAACTCCAAGTCATGTATTAGATAGTTCACCTCATAAGGCTTCAACTTCCTCGAAGTGTAGGCAATATCATGGCCCCTCTGCATCAATACAACGCCCAAAACCGAGATGGACGCATCTCAATACACCAAAAAATCATCAACGCCCTCTGGCAGGGCTAATATTGGCGCCTCGCACAATCTCTATCTCAGCGTCTCAAATGTGGCCTGCTGCGCAGGCCCCCAGCGAAAGCCCACGACTTTCCTTGTCAACCGGGTAAAAGGCATGATTATCTTGGAGAAGTCCTAAATGAATCTATGATAGCAACCTGCCAATCCCAGGAAGCTCTGAATCTCAGATGGAGACTTCGGAACCTCCCACCTCATCACGGCCTCCAACTTGGTCGGGCCGACCGAAATCCCGTTCTAGTTGACAAGGTGCCCAAGAAACTGCATCTCGCGCAACCAGAACTCGCACTTGGAGAACTTGGCACACAAGATCTCCCTCCTCAGAGTATCCAACACCTCTCTCAAGTGCTCCTCATGTGTCTTGGAATAAACCACGATGTCATCAATGAAAACTATCACAGACCGTCCAACATCGGTCTGTACACACGGTTCCTGAGATCCATGAACGTGGCAGGAGCATTGGTGAGCCCGAAAGGCATCACCACGAACTCATAGTGATCATAACGCGTCTGAAAAGCAGTCTTCTGCACATCCTCCTCTCTGGCCCTTATCTGATGATAACCCGAATGCATATCGATCTTGGAGAACCAAGACGCTCCGTGAAGCTGGTCAAAGTGATCTTCAGTCATCAGGAGTGGATAATGGTTCTTCATCGTTACCTTATTCAACTCCCAGTAATCTATACACATCCGATGCGACCCATCCTTCTTCTTCACAAATAGAATTGGGGCTCCCTAGGGTGAACTGCTCGGTCTGATGAATCCCTTGTTTAACAGCTCCTACAGTTGTGTAGACAACTTCTGCATCTCAGGAGGAGCCAATCGATATGGTGCCTTGGCTATCGGAGTCGCACCAGGGAATAGGTCGATCATGAACTCTACTTGCCTCTTTAGAGGTATCCCAGGCAACTCCTCTGGGAATACATCCGCGTACTCTCATACCACTGGTACATCACTCACTGTCGCCTTACATGCCTCTTGGGTATCCAAGACATAGGCGACATACCCTACGCACCCATGATGGAGATAGCGCCTAGCTCTCGCTGCTGAACATAAGGCAGATCCACGTTGTGGCCTCTCGCCCTGAGTCACCATGTCTCCCCCACTTGGGGCCCTGACCTGGACCAACTGTTGTGCGTAGTTGATTACTGCCCCATTGGGGCTCAACCAGTCCATGCCTATAATAACCTTGTTCCCCCGTAATGGTATGGGAACCAATTCTACCAAGTAGCGTTGCTCGAACAACCTCAAAACACAATCCCTGAAAACCTCTGATGCTTTCAATGACTGGTCGTCCGCAATCTCGACATCAAGAGGGCAATTGTAACAACCATAAATTTTACACCAAATTTAAACTTTTTCGATCATAAATAAAAACCACATATCATTGTTTACAAAATGTTTTCAAATCATTTTCCATCAGAGTGTCCCAAAAATCATAACATAAGGATGAGGAGCGACACGGTCACGCCTTCGCCTTATGACGATCTCGTGAAGTACCTGAAACAATAAACTGAAAACTATAAACCCGAGGGCTTAGTGAGCTACCCCCAAAATACCAATACCACACTGACAATACCACAACATTAATAATCAATTCAATCAACATGCATACTGGGTCGTCGGCCTGACTGGACCGCCCTACCGGGCCTACAGTGTATCTGAGTCCACCCCGAGCCTGTGGTATGACTGGTCCGCCATGTGGGCATACAGTCTCCCCGGACCGCTCATAGGGTATATTGGCCTTCAGCACAAAGCGGGACCACCTCAACCCAGCCACAAGAAAATAACCATGTGTGCATACTATCATATACAGGCATATATAAACATCAAACATATATGTCACACTGATCATGTCACACCCCAAAACTGAGAATGGCGGAATACGTTCTGGGGTGGAGGACATCAAGTACAGTATCATAACAATGCATAATAGTAAAGACAAGCAACAATATCCATTGCATTAATATAATAATTGTAAAACAAGCGTGTTCTGTACAGTTTTGTTAGACACCAAAAGTATAATCAAAACAAAAGATGAGTCTTGTCTGTGCTCCATCTTCTCAAAAAATGCATCTATACCTGTTTACTGATGACCTGAGAATAAAAGTTATTTTGAAAATGAGTATCAGCATAAAGCTGGTGAGTTCATAAGTATTTAGTGTCATTGCTTGTATAAAAGTGTTTACAATCATGTAATATAATAGTTGTTATCAAGGTTTAAAAATAGTATGATACCTAGAAAATCCTATATTTTCCAGCAAAAGTAGTCTTCTACCAAGACTCAGTTATTTGTATGTTTGATACCTTTGAAAATGTAAAAGTTTTCCTAGTGAAACTATCAGTGTGAAAATATAGTTTTAAAATTCGTTCATATAAAGTAATTGGGAAAATAATGTTTTACCCCAGCAGTGTCACTGTCGGCTGAATGTAATAAAGATGCAAATTCCAAGTAGTATTAAATGTACAATACACCTCGGGGAGTCTATTTTACCTTTAATTATTAATGTGTTAATTAAAGGTCTGAATGTGAACTCGTATGTAACCATGTTGATTGACTAGGGGTGCAAACGAGCCAAGCTACTCGCGACCTACTCGGGATCGGATCGTTAAAAGCTCGACTCGAAATCGATTTTAAACGAGCCTGAGCCGAGCTCGAGCTTAATATTAAGCTCGTTTATTAAACGAGCTCGAGCTCGAGCCTATATCATTAAGCTCGATTAGGCTCGCGAGCCTTAACGAGCCTTTACATAATATAATTTATTATTATTTATATATATTAAAATAAAAATATATTAGAGGAATTACGGATTTAGGGTATTAGTAAACGAGCTTCTTAACGAGCTCGAGCCGAGCTTAAGCTTATTTAGGCACGTCAGATAAAAAACGAGTCGAGCCCGAGCCCAAGCCGATCTTGGATAATTCTTTACGAGCTCGAGCCGAGCTTAGTAAAAGAAAGCTCGAATCGAGCCGAGCTTGAGCTCGAGCCTCATATAACTTAAACGAGCACGAGCCGAGCCTGGACAGGCTCGGGCTCGGTTCGGCTCGTTTGCACACCTATGATTGACGATCGAATAACAGATGACCCTCCAGATCACACGTGGTATGGTGACATTTTTTCACCCCTGGGCCTAGTCGGCTCGGACTGTAGCTAGCAGTCGGGATGTGGGAGTGTCTGTCCCGTATAGATCTATACACATAATGCCCGCTCTCCCTCCAGGAGAATCTGGTTACACGGTGATCGCACAGTGAAGTGTCGTATCGAGAAGTAGTATGTCACATTCTATTTTAGTATATTCTCTTGTATTAGAGTATAATGTACTTCTTGGTATAATGTATCGAGTGTTCTCTTGTATACTATCTAGTATTCTCTTCGCATAGTATTTAGCATGTATAGACTCATAACTGTACTAACTATAGTAAGTGTCATGGTAATAGTAGTAATGAGCGGTAATCCTTAACTATACCTATTATAGTTAAATAGGAATGTTAGTTGCATGCCTTTGATACACAGAGGTATTGAATTGAAGTGATGACTTTTATATCCAGCACAAATATATATATATATATATATATATATATATATATATATATATAACTAAGAATTCAACGACAGTCGGACAAATAACAATGTACCCTAAGTCCACAATCAAACAAGAACATGAAGTAAGGTGAGTTATCAGTGATAAGTCCTTCAAGTCTTACTTATATAAATATATTGGTGTAGATATGGTTTGGGGAAAACAGAGGAGTTTAAAAGAGTTTGGAAACAGTTTTATAACAATTTAACATGAAAAATGAGTATGTTAACCATTTAAAGCAGTTTTGTTGGCAAAGCAGTTAAAAGTATAGAAAATCCTTTTTGGTTGCTAGTTATAAATCACATGTGATTGATACTATAACTTAACTGATTCAACTTGTATCCCCCCCCCCCCATAAAAACATTTAAAAAGTTGATTAAGGGGTATGAACTCACCTGCAGTGAGTGAAGTGGATGGAAATGTCAGGTATGGTGCTAGGTATCAAGTGAGGACTTGAACACACACACGGATCTATGTAACATGTAGTGATACATAACTGTATCCAATTAGTTATTTAATCACTAATTTAGTAATTAAAGACACTCTAATGCATGAAAATACTTTACTTCAATTGTTAGGAGTGCTACGGGTTGCATCTAAGGAGTGTATGGTCTCACTATGGAGTTTATACCTTAAATGGTCACCCTATATGAGTTTACGGTTGAGAGATCATTTCCCCCATTATTTTACGACCGTAAACTCATGGGAATGGTGTATTTGAGTGTTTCAAGGTCTCATGCTTCACAAAGAAGTGTCCTAGGGTTGAATCAAAGGCTTAGGAAGTAGTTAGGGCTCAAAATGGCACGCTTTTTGGAGTTTACGGTCCTTGGACCACCTTTGAGAGTTTATGGCCGTAAACCCATGAGTTTAAGGCCATAAACTCATGGTTACTCCAACCATTTCGTGTTTTGGTGTTTCTAGTTCATGAAAGCAAGGTTCTAGCCTCTTTGTCCAAGCATTAGAAGGTGTTAGGGGATCAAATCACCCTTTAGGGGTGTTTACGGTTTTGGGAGATCCCCAGACCGTAAACTCATGTTCTTGGGGGGTTTTGGTGTTTAGTCCATGTATTTTCAAGTGTACAAAGCAAACAGTTAGCTAGGAAGAGTATACTTACTTATATGAAGCTTATAAGAGTGTTTAGGACCCAAGAACACTAGTGTGTGTGTTCTTGGTGTTTTGAAGAATGCTTGAATATCTATGTAAAAATCGAAAATCCATGGATGAAATGATGTATAAACACTAGATTAAGTGTTGTATGAACGAATTTAGGAAAGAAAACTTACATTTTTGGCGAATTTGGAAGAATGAACTTATGATACTTGAGAGAAAAACTTGGTGTTCTTGAGTGGGAAGTGGAAGAATGAGGTCAAGAAGTGTAAACTCATGCTATATGTATGAGTCTTGGGAAAAAGGGTGTTTACGGCCCAAACACCTCTTGTTTGACCGTAAACACCTAGCTAAGGTGTTGGATTGATTTGCTCGTTACCCTCACTAATAACGACACTTCCTTTTATTTAATCGTTTAACGAAAAATAATATAAAATAAATAAAACACTAAACGGACTTAAATCTGGCCAAAAATGTACTGAAATGTTTTTGACAAATATTTGAAGTGTTTGACTGGGGAAATTATACAAATGAAAATTTCGAGTTGTCACAGATCATCAATCATATAATTCTCTTGTAACTATAGTACCGACCTAGCAGGTCACTAACACACCAATCCCTACGGATCATAAGAGCATAACATATTGTCTACCTCGATTTCGTACTAACATATCATAACCACATGCAACATACCATAACAATAACAACTAAAGGGGCCAGCCTTGGTGCCGTAGACCCTATCGATATAGTAAGAATAACTCACCTTGCAGATGTCGAGTCGAAAGGAAAACTCCAACACTTGGTTCACTTGATGCAGGCCCCACCACCTATCGTCATAGCACAACGTACTCGTAAGTCCTTAACCTTATAAGGTGCTCCATAACCCACTAGTCAACCCCTGGTCAAAGTCAAAGTCCTTAGTCAAGGTCAACAATCCATGCTGACCTTAACTCGCCGAGTATCCTTGGGTACTCGTCGAGTTCTCTGAAGTACATTCCAACTCGCCGAGTCATCGGAGTGACTCATCGAGTTCCTTTGATTCTCGATCAAACTTAAGGTCACCCGTCGAGTTTCCTCCTTGTAACTCGATGGATACACACTCACACATATCCCATAGAAAACTCATCCGACTCGCCGAGTTGTTCTTCAACTCGTCGAGTCTTATGGCGATCTTCGTCAGACTCGCCTAGTTGTTCATCAACTCGTCGAGTTGATGGCCATCTTCATGTGACTCGCCGAGTCAACCTTGCGACTCGCCGAGTCCATTCAGTCCTTTTTCCATACTGACTTGTTTTGAGCCATGCAACGGCTCTAACTCATAGATCTAAGCTTCTAGGGCATGCTTATCACGTAAAGTTACAATCTTTACGTGCATGCATGACTATAAAGGCTCTAAATGTGTATTCTATGTTCTTAATGGAAGTTCATGCTCAAGAGGGACCTTAATCACAACCAAGACTATGACTTTATGCTTATAGAATCCAAGGAGGGTCCAGATCTGAAGTTATAACTTCAGATCTAGCCCATAGCTCATCATACCAACTTGAAAATCCATAAAAGCCCTAGAAACTCAACAAATGGGAAAAAGGGAAGTAAAGATGGCACTTTGATACCTACAAAGGATGCTATCTGAGGTAAATTCGACTTCCCACTCCTTCCTTGCTTCAATTTCCTTTGCAGTCTTAGCTTTCTTCCTCCAAGATCCTCTTTTTCCAAGCTTCAACACCACACCAAGGCACACACACACGAATTAGGGTTTTAAGGGGGCTCTCAAAGATTGTAAATAGGCCAAAGGAGGCTAAGGCTCCTTTAAATAGAGGTGCAAACCCCGAGATTTAAGGTTTCCACTGCCAGCTCCTACTCGTCGAGTCCCAACATCGACTCGTCGAGTAGGTCACTTAAAATGCGATCCCACCCTGCTGCTACTTGACGAGTAGGTCAACCAACTCGTCGAGTAGAGTTGAACCCAATAAATCTTATTTAGGCAATATCTGAGAATCGGGGTGTTACAGCAATCTAACATGCCCAAAGACTCAGGGAACCTCTTGCTAAGCGCAAGAGAGATAAATGATCGAGTAGCATCCGAATCAAACAACACCTGAACTGGGATACCATTCACATAGAACGATCCTAAACAAAACATATAACTTAACACATTAATATCACAAGCGACATATAGCAAAAGTTAGAGAGAAGAAACCATGCCTGTCACCACATCGGGTGCGGCGCGTGCCCCATCTTACCGTACTTGTAGCAGCCTAATGATCCCACTCTACAAGCTCCCTCATGCAGCCTGCTGCATTTCCTACAGCGGCTTTAGCCCAACTGGACCTTCGACCTAGTGTCAGATCTGTGACATCCCCATTTTCACGGCCAGAAAAGACCGATTTTGTTTATGCTTTATAAAAATCAGAGTACCTATTTTTAATAAAATTGTGTGGAATTTGTTCCTAATGAAGCATGATAAATACGTTATCAGGGTATTTCCAAAGAAACATATTTTTATTCATATTAAAACATTTGGGATGTCATCGTCAATACAAAAATATAAGCATAAACAACACTTACATTCATTATCACTATTGATTTATATCTCCTTAATCTCTCAATGTAATATGACTTCATATCAACACATGTGATATAAATAAACTGAGTGGGTCAGGTTGGGAAACCTGGTGAGTACGTAGGGTTTTCAACCGAAAATAATATAATTATTATGTTTAATAATCAAACAGTTAACCCAATTACCCATCCCCATTATCTTCTTTACTCTTAAGGATCTACCCTAAGAATTAGCTATTTCTCATTCATTCATTCCTAAGGATTATCCTAAGGAATAGGTACGAAGTCCATCATTGTCAATGACATAGCTGTCAAGCACAGCTGCTAGTTCTATCACTTAGGCACAGTTGCCAGAATTGTGACATTCTATGTGAGGCGCAACTGCCAGTATTATCCTTCGAGCACAGCTGCTAGGGTTATCTTATTTATTGACAATATCGTTTTTGAGAGTCCACTCGCAATACATGTCAATGGGTTTTTAGAGTACACCGGTGAACACATCGTTCACAACAAATACAGGTTGCGAGCCTGCTAGTGTTCCACTGGACTATGTAGAATAGTCCGTGGTTGTCATCCATACTCTGCTAGATGACGGGGCCAACATTTAGGAATAAGGCTTCTCACGTTGTCCACCTCTCACCCTTACCTCATGGTCTATATCACCTCTTAACTCATCATCCAACTCATATTTCATCTACCCATGTTTTACCCAACATATTATGTAGATATAAATACATATACAATTTAAATCATATAAAATTTGTATAAAATCGTTCATCCAGCATAGATAGCAAGTATACAGATAATATTCACACATATCATGTAGTTTATATAAAATACTTCATATCTATGTGTAATATGAAAGATACCATGCCCTCACTTGAAAATGTGGTAATTCCGAACTCAAACAGCGCTTCGCTTCTTAAAAATAATTTCCTTTGACGAAACCTAGTATTATTACCACTAGAGTTTAGTCTATTATTCTCCGAGACTAATTAATAGTCTAGCTATTATTACTATTATATAAGCGTTAAAAAATACTTATATAACCCATAATAATAGCCCAAGTACTTATTATAAGTTCCTAATAACGTTACTATAATTAAATAAAAGCTATAGTAAAAATAGTGTAGGCGTAACTCACTTACAGCGGGTTTTATAGAAAACTGGGTTTTGTTTGGAGCAGCGTTCCCTACCTGAAAAACTCTTCTTCTCGAATCTTTCGAGCACTCCGTGGCTTCCGCCTCGTGCTAGGGAGGTTCCCTAGGCTTTTCGGGGGGTTTCGGGGTTAGAGAGAGGTTCTAGAGAGAGAGAGAGAGAGAGAGAGAGAGTAAAGAGAAGAAAGAATGGGAAAGGTGTGAAGAAAATAAGGGTGGGAGAGGTTCTATTTATAGGGTGAAATATGACTGAACTTGGTGCCACATGTCACCATCTGGTGGCAAGACTTGGGGAGAAAGCAATGGCTAAGATTGTGTCACGTCACCCATTTTCGCACAGCACACTTCCGACTTCTAAAATCCGTAACATTCACATACGAGCTCCATTATTGACGTTCTTTATATCCACGCATAGGTAAAAATAAGATCTACAACTTTCATTTTGACTCCGTCGGCTAATTCTCAACCGATCTTAAATTTAACAGTACGAGAAGATTAGACTCTTAAATGACCGTGAAAAATTCATAACTCCTACATTCAGACCCCTTTTTCATATGTATTTGTATCGTTGAGTTCCAATTAATGAGATCTTTAACTCTCATTTTGGTCGTGTAAGCCAAAAACTGCTCGAACTAAAATTCGAGTTTCGAGTCGTGCACTGCTATGTCAAATATTAGAAAATTCATAACTTCCTCATACGAAGTCAGATTTGGGCATTTTTTTTTGTATCTTCTTAGTTTAACGTATACTACAACTTTTTTTTAGATCACTAAGTCTAAAAAGTCCTCTATCGTAAATTCATTATTTACGTCTCCCGATGTCGTGTCGGTTTGGCCGTAAAACTTCGACGGGCCATAACTTCTTCCTTATAACTCGGATTTCGGTGTTCTTTATATGTACGGAACCCTTGAGAAATATTATACAACTTGGTTAAGATTATTTATTCTAACTAATCTTTTATAAAAAAACTCATTTTCGACGCTCATTGACTCTAAATTGACTAGCCCGGATCTGCAGGTGTTACAAGATCGCTTGGGTTTCTTCCCCGACCCCCAGTAACCCGCTCTGCCTCTAACTTCCTCTTCCTGAGGTGCTCCAAATCAACCCCCCTCTCCCTTACCCTGGCAATCATGGAATCCACGGTCGGGCAGGCTGAGTAGCTGTCATGCTCCCGAATATCAGCCCTCAACATATCATGATAGCGGGTCTTCTGCATCTCCTCATTCCCTGCATACTGAGGTACAAACAATTCCCTCTCTCGAAACCTGGCAGTGATCTCTGCCACTGACTCAGTAGTTTGTCTCATGTCAAGAAACTCCCTGGCCAGCTGCTGAATCTCCATAGCTAGCGTAAACTCAGCCCTAAACCTGGTCACAAAGTCTAACCAACTCATAGCCTCGATGGCTAGGTCTCCCAGTGAGTCACCAACTGACTCCCACAAATCCCTAACTCTATCCCTCAAACAACCCACAGCAAAGCGGACCTTCGACCCCTCCGGGCAGAAGCTCATTAACTACGCAGACTTGATGTCTGCGATCCATCTCATGGCAGCAATGGCGTCCTTCGACCCATGAAAGTCTGGCACACCACTCCCCCTGAATTCCTCGAAGGATAGTGTGTGCATTCTCGACCGGCTAGACGCCAAGTCACTCATGAATGTCCAGAGGCGATCCTGCATCAACTCAATAATCCCCTCCTTGATCGACCCGAAAATGACCGGGGTTGCCTTAAGAATACCTCTCGTGATCTCAAACGCGATGAACTCGCGTAGCCCGTCATCAACCTGCTCAGATCCCGCACCCGAGCCTGGCCCTGATCCTGATCCAGACCCTGAACCTCTTGCTCCATGTCACGTAATCTCCATACTGAAATAAAACACATAAATGTCAGGGTCATACATACTCTCGAGAGGTCTCACATACTCTCCAAGTTCCCTAGTTCTATCATAGCCCTCCTTGATTCGGGTATGGATCCTCTGCTTCTAGTAGTACGGGCCCATACTCCTTCCACATCTATCCGTACTTTTCTCCGGGGTGGCTTCGAATTCACCAAGTCCCTTCTACTAATACTACTTTCCAAACTGATCTCATCCTAGGCTTTTCCTAGGGCAATCTCCGACCTACTCTCCGCCATCAGCTGCACAAGGAGTCCCTGCCATCTTTCCCTAACTAGCTTGCGAACACTATTAAATATTCGCTTACTAGTTAGTTAGAGCTAGCTGGAACCCATATAAGCACAAAGCAAGCAACATTCGTGCATTGAGTAACCATTACCAATCATAACCTAATCAGGCTACCATAATGCTGACTAACCAGCCCTAGCATATAGCTCAATAAACTCATACAACAGGCAGTAAGGCATCCTTCCTAGATCCTTAGCCCAAATCTAGCATGCAGTTCTCATAATCACATCATATAACATAACAAAACATGTATGGGTAACTCGGGGAAAACCTACTTGAGCTCGACCGGTCACACGCATCACACACCTTGTTCTTTCTCAAAATTCCTTATTTTTAAATTTTAGAAAACTATTTTTCTTGTAAAAATCCTACAAGCCCTTTATTTGAGTCCAGACACACCCGAAAGTGTGCCTGAATTCCTCAAACCAAGGCTCTGATACCAACTTGTAACATCCCAAAAATCGAGACCGAATTTTTTTGTTTTTAATTATAATACTTGTAAAACTGTTTGAGTAAAACATTACTGATATCACTTTAAACTACAAAATCATAGTTACATGTTTCAAAAACCATAATGTCAAATAGTATAATGTCAGAGTACAATCCGAGGGTTCTCAAATGCGGAATCATGTGTGTGCGACACACTACTACCCTATCGGCTCCTTCTCCTTAGACGAAGAGGAGCCTGAAAGCAAAACTGAAAATCGGAAACACAAATCTTGGCAAGTTCCCCCATCATACCGCATACCATACAACCATACATACGGTCGGGCGGTTCTGGGGTGCCTGACCTACCCATGTCAAGCTGTTGGGATTAAAACCCTAATTGTGATTTGATGAACAAGTTGCAGAAAATAAGAACAAACACAAATATGAAGATATGTCGAATTATCATTCGATTTATTCAAAACATGAGGAACATATTACACTTTAAGAATAAGAATATAACTCTACAAGAAACCTCACAACGTGGCGGCTACATTTTGCCTCACTCTTAACCTTAATTATAAATAATACATGACTATTTATAGGGAAAAGACAAGTCTTAGGCTTTTAACCTACACTTCATCAAGGGGCCCCATTGTCATCATCCATGGAGTACTTTGAAACCCTACAATCTCCCCCTCAAAGTATGGAATGTATGACAATGCTTTAACTTCCAAAACAAGCACCTAACAAACAAGAAAAGATCTTGCAACAAGGAAAATTTGAAGCAATCAACGAATCTTGATTATTCAATAGTCTTAGACCACAGGTTCTAGAATATATATAAAAACCAAGCACTAAAGTAATGTTTTTAAACTTCATTTTCTGATGTAATCCCAAAGATCTTCAATAAAGCCAAACCCGCCATAAAAACACATTTCAGAACAAAGAAAGCAAATCACTTCTTGTCTTTGAAGAGCTCCCCCTCCAAGTCACAATGATCTTCAAATAAGCTAATGATATAAGCCACCCAAAAATTATCATGTAACAACCCAAATTTGAAGATTCGTAACGCCACTTGATCAAGAAAATACTAGAAGTCGGAGATATAACAAGTCCTTAGAAGAGCTCGATGAAGAACTGTTATTGTAAAGGATACTTCTCTGCAAAAGATTTAGAAGAGCTCGATGAAGAACTGCTACTGTAAAAGCTACCTTCATAATTCTATCACAAGCTTTATAAAAAATCTTCAAATTTAAAAAGTCACAAATCCAATTTCGATTGACCATACCAAATTCTCCCCCGATTTATAATAAAAAATGTGATTATAAAGCCTTCAAATGGTCATGAGAATGATCTTGAATGGATAGATAATTACTGTGCTCCCCCGTGACAAAATGATATACACAATGAAGTATAAAATCCGAAATAGTCGTGAAAATTTGACGTTATCACAAAAAACAACTTTCCGAACCGCCAAGACTTGATGGAATCCATAATTTTCTGTTCACGAAAAAATATGTGCATTAAAGAATTTAAAGTTGTTCACCAGCCCTCAAATTTGTAAACTTTTAGAAAAATGGACTAAAATTGTCACTTTGCAGAAATTTTGGGACTGAAATTGTAATTCTGCATCAATATTCCCCTTTATTTGTAACAAAATCTGGAACTGGTCCATAATCGTCAAACTGTGAAAAGAACAGGAACCAAAAGTGTCAAGCTGCTGAAGTGGCAAGGAACAAAAATGAAACTTTGTAGTGTTCTTCCCCAATCAATTTCATCAACTTTCGTTCCAAACACACTGATACAAATATGAAACTAGGTTCGTTCCGAGCATCACGATGTGAATCCGATTCCATCACCTTTCGCTTCAAATCAACAAATCACATACCAAATGCGAATCCTTATCCAAACCGAATCCAATCACATATTCTTCAGACAAATCCGAACGCATGTTCGTTTTCTATCCTCCCTTCATTCGTTGCAAGCATAATCATGCGAACCCAAGTTCATTCTAGGTTCATTCCAAGGGCGTCGATTATACCCCAAAGTGAATATATGTCAACAACGAATCCAGAGTTTCACTTTTTCTAATGTTTGAAGGAGCTATGAGTCCGATAATGTTCGCAGGTAAGGACATTCAAGCTAATTCAATTTTGAGGCTTGACTCGTAAGAACATTTGTTCAATCTCCTCCGATTGCAAACGAATGTTGCGATTCCAAACCTTTAAATCTGATTACATTGCTTGTGAGACCATTCTTCCTAATTTTGACTTTTCTGCTTTGATTACCAAAATCGATCATTGCTAAACAACAAAATCAATGTTTCTCAACTTAATTTCCAGGCTAAACAGGTCGATTTCCAAATCAAACATCACATTCAATCAGTAAAAACGCCATCTGTTCTTCTTCTGTATGTCATCGATTCCCAAAAAATTATCAACATTGAAGAACAACTCTAGATCCAAAATCACAATCGATGATACCAAGAAATGATTTAGAGAAATCATTATTAGTTGTCAACTAGAATCGATGTTAAGA
This sequence comes from Lactuca saligna, assembly GCF_052625555.1. Lineage (NCBI taxonomy): Eukaryota > Viridiplantae > Streptophyta > Magnoliopsida > Asterales > Asteraceae > Lactuca > Lactuca saligna. Next base: position 180,935,097 of record NC_136422.1, on the reverse strand, counting down.
ACAAAACACCAGAACAAGAACAAAACGACTAGTGATCCAAACATAAATCAATTTTGGAATACGATTGATTAGACCGAAAATATAATCAAATAAGAGAATCAAAATCGATTTTGAGAATGGTTTTGTTCAGGAATTTCGACTCAAGAACATAAGTCAATAACAGTGAGGCAAAAACACAATATACGACATCAAAGTATTCCAAGAAACAACATTTACAGATATGAGATGAGTCGTCTGAATATACGATATCAAAGAACGCTAAATCCATGAACAGAGATTGATAATAACGGGCTCAAAACCATATGAACAAAAGTAGAATATATTGGGCTTAAGAACAGTGATTCATCGAATGAATAACAATATGTCAAAAACAATTGGCCATAATCAATGGACCTAGATCTGGGAAGCAATATCCTTGGATTGAACAATCGATCATATCCAATTAGAAAATACAAATAGAATATGAATCAGAATAAATTACCCAGGTAAACAACATAAATCTCCATGAACAGTAACTTGAACAGAATTTTGATTCCAAGATGCCAAAACACCAAAAATCTTCAATAATTTTTGCAGAAAAATATCAAATCAAGAACCGATACTTCAAAAATCAACAGATCTTCAAAGACCCGCTCTGATACCACTTGTTGGGATTAAAACCCTAATTGTGATTTGATGAACAAGATGCGGAAAATAAGAACAAACACAAATACGAATATATGTCGAATGATCACTCGATTTATTCAAAACATGAGGAACATATTGCACTTTAAGAATAAGAATCTAACTCTACAAGAAACCTCACAACGTGGCGATTACATTTTGCCTCACTCTTAACCCTAATTATGAATAATACATGACTATTTATAGGGAAATTAAAAGTCTTGGGCTTTTAACCTACACTTCATTAAGGGGGCACATTATCATCATCCATGGAATACTTTGAAACCCTACACAAGCCATTCTGGGGTGCTAACCTATCCATGTCAAGCCATTCTTGGGTGCTGACCTACACGTGTCAGGCCATTCTATGGTGCCTGCCTACCTTCCGGTCTATCTCACCCGGTCATGGGGACTATTTCACCCATTACTAATATCACATAATAATATATCATAATCATGTTGTCAGACATATTTGGGGTGTCCGACCTACCCTTTGGTCCTAACGACCAAATCAGGGACTATTCCCCTTCCTACTACCACTAGCACATACAACATATCACACTGGCACATAGAACACATCAAATAATAGCAAACCAAACAAGTGTCACATAGACAATCATCTCCACTGTAATCAACTACTAGTGGGTTGGCCTTGGTGCCTTAGACCCACTTCTACTGGAAGGTAACTCACCTCAATGTCGTGTAGTGTCTGCACTATCCTCGATACAGAAATCAACTCTTCTCGACTCCTTGATCCCTACAAAACATCCTTTCTAAGTTACCATTTCATACTCATAACCCCTACTAGGTTCAACTCAAGTTCAAGTTAAAGTCATGGTCAAAACCTTGGTCAAAGTCAACATCTGGTTGACTCGACTCGCCGAGTTGGTCCACCAACTCGTCGAGTCCCCACTTCCATGAAATGCTACAACATTAGATTATATAATTAGGTTTAATAGCCAAATAATTAGGGTTAATCTTTTCACAATGGACAATTGGACATGACACAATCACATATGTCATTTGCTAAAGGACTCAAGAATCGATACATACGTAGATAATTTACAAAGTTAGTCTTGTAGGATCAATAGTTAACTAGTTATTGATCCACTTGATTACAAAGTTAGTCTTGTAGGATCAGTAGTTAACTAGTTTTTAATTTAGATTTTTTGTGTCATATAATCGATACCTTGATTGCCTAAAAATTTTAAGTTGTTTGGCCTCATAATTTGGTTTTGTTTTGAATGAGATTCTTGTTTGACGTCCTGTTATATAATGTCTTCTGATTAAAACACAATGTTTTATTATTAAGTTATGTAATTTGTATTTTAATTGTTTTTGGATTTATCCAAATGGCATGAATGATCAAAGTTGTTAATCTTTTCAATTTTATGATTTTTTATTCCAGATTGGCACATTCCATTGTTTACGGATTCCAGAGGCAAGTTCCATTGTTCACTAAATCCAGATTGGCAGATTCCATTTTTTTTAGCTTTCCATTATCTCAGGGGTAGTATAATCCTAATCCGTATCTTCTATACTTATAGTTATTATTAATTAAATAATTAATAATCATGTCAAAGAGAAAATACAAACCTGGTGCCTCAAAAAGGAAACAAAAAATGCAAGAATAAGCTTTTATAGATAAATAAAAAGGGTCATTTTTAAAATAGTTAACTACAAACAAAAATGTTGATAATGAACAAGAACAAACTAATGTTGATAATAAACCAGAACAAGCTAATGTTGATAATAATATTGAACAAAACGAATATTGAGATTGATAACGAACAAACTAATATTAAAAATGATAACGAAAAAATTAATATTGAAATTGATAACAAACAAACTAATAGTGAAAAAGAGAACGAACAAACTAACAGTGAAAATGATAACAAACAAACTAATATAGTAATATTGAAATTGATGATGAACAAACTAATAGTGAAAATAATAACACGCCTTTAAACATATATGTGACATCCCCAAAATCACGGCCAGAAAAGACCGGTTTTGTTTATACTTTATTTCAAAATCAGAGTTATTTTTTTAATAAAAAGGGTTGCGGAATTTGTCCCAAAACAATAATATGATAAAGATTTATCAAAAGCATTTCCATAGAAATGTATTTCATTAAAAGACTCGGGATGTCATGTTCGTACAGATCAAAAGTATAAACAGTACAATATAAGCCTTACTACATTATTTCATATCTACAGGCCTATATCCGTAATCCCTCGTCCAAAACATCACACCTATGCTCATGCGCCACTACCTGTAATGCATAAAACTGAGTGGGTCAGGCTTGGGAGCCTGGTGAGCACATAGGGTTTTCAACCCACAATAAATAAGTTTATTAATTTCATCAATCAACAATAACCCGATTACCCGTTCCCGTTATCCTCACTTTACGTCCCTAAACACCTATCATAAGGGACCTAGCCTAAGGATCATCATCGGGACGGACACTACTGCTAAGGGGATTCCTTAGCAATAAATGTCCTAATAGGCAACCATGTGGGGGATGGAGTACACCGGTGAACACATCGTTCACAACACCTACAGGTTGCGAGCCTGCTAGTGTTCCACTGGACTGTCTAGAAGAGTCCGTGGTCGTCATCTATACTCCGCTAGATGACTGGATCAACAACAACAACATCGAGGCCTCTCATCATTTTATCACACATCACCTATTACATCTACCCATGTTTTACCCCAACATTTTCGTAGATATAAAATACGTATACAGTTTAAATCATTGAAAACATGTATAACAACGTTCATCTAGCATAGATAACAAGTATTCACATAATATGCACACATAGCACGTAATTTATATAAAATACTTCATATCTATGTGTAAGTTGAAGGTAACTATGCACTCACCGGAAAAGGTGGTGATTCCGAACTCAGACAGCGCTTCGCTTCTTAAAAAGAATTTTTCTTCGACGAAACCTAGTATTATTACCACTAGAGTTTAGTTTATTATTCGTCGAGACTAATTAATAGTCTAGCTATTATTATTATTATTATATAAGCGTCAAAAAAATACTTATATAACCCATAATAATAGCCCAAGTATTTATTATAAGTTCCTAATAACGTTACTATAATTAAATAAAAGTTATATTAAAAATAGCGTAGGCGTAGCTCACTTACAGCGGGTTTTATAGAAAACCGGGCTTTGCTTGGAGCAGCATTCCCGAGCCGAAAATCTCTTCTTCTCAGAGCCTTCGAGCACTCCGGGGCTTCCGCCTCGTGCTAGGGAGGTTCCCTAGGCTTTTCGGGGGATTTCGGGGCTAGAGAGAGGTTCTAGAGAGAGAGAGAGAGTAAAGAGAATAAAGAATGGGAAAGGTGTGAAGAAAATGAGGGTGGGAGAGGTGGTATTTATAGGGTGAAATGTGGCTGAACTTGGTGCCACATGTCACCATCTGGTGGCAATACTTGGGGAGAAAGCAATGGCCAAGATTGTGCCACATCACCCATTTTCGCACAGCACACTTCCGACTTCTAAAATCCGTAACTTTCACATACGACCTCCGTTTTTGACGTTCTTTATATCCACGCGTAGGTAATAATAAGATCTACAACTTTCATTTTGACACCGTCAGCTAATTCTCGACCGATCTTAAATTTAACAGTACAAGGAGATTATACTGTTAAACGTCTGCGTAAAATTAATAACTTCTACATACGGACTCTGTTTTTGTCTGTCTTTTTACCGTTGATTTCCTATTAATGAGATCTTCAACTCTCATTTACATTGCGTAAGCCAAAAACCGCTCGAACTAAAATTCGAGTTTCAGGCCGTGCACTGCTAAGCCGAATCTTAGAAAAATCATAACTTCTTCATACGAAGTCAGATTTGGGCGTTCTTTTTATCGATGTTCTTAGTTTAACACATTCTATGACTTTTGTTTAGATTGCTAAGGCTAAAAAGTCTTCTATCGTAAATTCACCATTTACGTCTCCCGGTGTCATGCTGGTTTAGCCGTAAAACTTCGGCGAGCCATAACTTCTTCGTTATAGCTCGGATTTGGGCATTCTTTATATGTACGGAAACCTTGAGACATATTCTACAACTTTATGTAGAGATATCGGGATTATCTCACACTTTAATTTTGACGCTCATTTTTATTCTTTATTAATTATACATTTATAATTAAATAATAAACACATAAACACACATAATTCACATAATACTCAAATATTTCATATTTATTACTTCAAAAAGAGTTACAATAGTTGACCTAGACTATTACATTGACAAAAATGCTTAGCCCTGAAAACCCGGGCGTTACAATTCTCACCCCCTTAGGATGATTCCGTCCCGGAATCATGCATCAGCAAACAGATGTGGATAGCGACTCATCATGTCATCCTCTGTTTCCCAAGTGAGATTCGGCCCATTCGAATGTTTCCATCGGACTAGCACCAAGTCGACCATCTTGCGTCGTAACTTCTTAGTCTTACGGTCAATAATTGCCTCAGGCTCTTCGATCAGCCTTTTATTCTCATCCATCCTTAATTCCGAGATTGGAATTATGTCGGGAACATCTCCCATGAATTTCCTCAAATAACACACATGGAAGGTGTTATGAATACCATTGAGTTCTTCGGGCAATTCCAGCTTGTAAACTTGGTTCCTAATCCTCTGAAGAACTTTGAATGGTCCAATAAACCTTGGACTCAACTTTCCTCGTTTCCCAAATCGTATAAGTCCCTTCCACGGTGAGACTTTAAGTAAAACGGAATCCCCAACTTCGAAGGTTATCGGTCGTCTTTTCTTGTTGGCATAGCTCTTCTGACGATCCTGAGCTGCTAACATTCTTTCCCTAATCACCTTCAATTTCTCAGCAGTCTCATGGACTATCTCGGGGCCCATAAACTGCTTCTCTCCGGCTTCAAGCCAACAAGACGGCGTACGACACTTCTGTCCATACAAGGCCTGATAAGGTGCCATCTTGATGCTCGAGTGAAAACTATTATTGTAGGAAAATTCTACTAGGGGTAAGTGGTTGTCCCAATTCCCTTGGAATTCGAGGGTACATGCTCTCAGCATATCTTCCAACGTCTGAATCGTTCTTTCGCTCTGACCATCAGTTTGCGGATGGTAAGCAGTACTCAAACACAACTTTGTACCCAACTCCTCTTGTAGACTCCTCCAAAACCTCGACGTGAAACGACTATCACGATCTGACACAATCGTAAGAGGGATACCGTGAAGTCTTACAATTTCCTTCACGTAAGCATTTGCGAGCTTATCCATAGACCACTTCTCGTTGGCTGCTATGAAGTGTGCACTCTTGGTGAAACGATCCACGACTACCCAAATCATGTCGTGACCATTCTTCGTTCTGGGCAGTTTAGTCACAAAATCCATGGTGATGTCTTCCCATTTACCCATGGGTACAGGTAAGGGTTCTAAACTCCCATACGGTTTTTGATGTTGTGCCTTAACCCTCGCACATGTTACGCACTCAGCCACATACTTCGCAACATCGAGCTTCATCGTCGGCCACCAGTAGTAGGGTTTTAGGTCCCTATACATTTTAGTGCTACCGGGATGAATCGAGTACATGGCCTTGTGTGCTTCTTCCATTAGAAGATCTCTTATTCCTCCCGTCTTAGGTACCCAAATTCGATCTTGGAATACCTTCAGTCCTCGACTGTTCGTACCGAACACTAACGTTTTTCCCAAACGTTCTTCCTTTCGGTCATTCTTTTCTAAGGCTTCTTCTTGAGCTTTCCTGATACTTTCCACAATCGTCGAGACGACTTCAATTCTTAACGCTCTTGGCCTTCTTCTTTCAAGATTGACTTTCCGACTGAGAGCATCAGCAACAATATTTGCTTTACCTGGGTGGTAAAGTATCTCACAGTCGTAGTCCTTGAGAAGTTCTAGCCAGCGTCGTTGCCTCATGTTCAACTCCTTCTGATTAAAGAGATACTGGAGACTCTTATGATCAGTGAAGAGCTTGCACTTCGTGCCGTAGAGGTAATGCCTCCATATCTTTAAGGCGAATACTACCGCTGCCAACTCCAGATCATGAGTGGGGTAGTTCTTTTCGTGCTCTTTCAATTGTCGAGATGCGTATGCTATCACCTTTTCTCTTTGGGTCAGAACACAACCTAACCCGACTCCAGATGCATCACTATAAACTGCGAAATCTTCGACTCCATCGGGTAGAGAAAGTATCGGCGCTTCACATAACTTCTTCTTTAGCTTCTCGAACGCCTCATCGTGTTTCTCACTCCATGTATACGTAGCTCCTTTATGGGTCAAAGCTGTTAATGGAGCAGCTATCGAAGAAAAGCCTTGGATAAATCGTCGGTAATATCCGGCTAATCCTAGAAAGCTTCGAATCTCCGTGGGACTCTTCGGACGTTCCCACTTCATTACAGCCTCGATCTTAGCAGGGTCAACCATTATTCCTTCCTGGTTAACAACATGACCCAAGAATTGGACTTCCCGTATCCAAAAGTCGCATTTGGAGAACTTTGCAAAAAGCTTCTCCTTCTTTAACACCTCCAATACTTCTCGTAGATGCTTGCCGTGCTCCTCCTGGCTTTTCGAGTAGATGAGAATGTCGTCGATGAACACTATCACGGATTTATCGAGGAATGGTTTACAAACCCTGTTCATCAAATCCATGAATGCTGCGGGAGCATTGGTTAGTCCGAATGACATAACCAAGAACTCGTAGTGTCCATATCTTGTTCTGAATGCAGTCTTCTCAATATCCTGCTCTCTCACCTTCAGCTGATGATATCCTGACCTAAGATCGATCTTTGAGAAGTAGCTTGAACCTTGCAGCTGATCGAATAGGTCATCAATCCTCGGCAATGGATACTTGTTCTTCACCGTTGCCTTATTCAGCTCTCGGTAGTCTATGCACATCCTCATGCTTCCGTCCTTCTTCTTCACGAATAACACCGGAGCTCCCCAGGGTGATGAACTAGGTCGAATGAAACCGCTGTCCAACAGCTCCTGAAGTTGCATCATGAGCTCCTTCATCTCCGTCGGTGCTAATCGGTAAGGTGCCTTTGCTATCGGTGTTGTTCCTGGTAATAAGTCTATACGAAATTCTACTTGCCTATCAGGTGGTAATCCGGGAAGATCTTTAGGAAAGACTTCCGGATAATCGCACACAACCGGTATATTCTGCACCTCTTTCTTTTCTTTCTTAGCATCGATTACGAATGCCAAGTACGATGCACATCCCTTGGACAAACATTTCCTGGCTTTCATCAAGGAGATGATTCCAGAACTCACTCTGCGTTTGTCCCCGTACACCATAAATGATTCATTTCCGGGTGGGTTTATCCTAACTATCTTCTTTCGGCATAATATCTCGGCATCGTTGGCGCTAAGCCAATCCATACCCAAAACGATGTCGAAACCGTTTAACTCTATGGGTAATAGTTCCTCCTGGAATTCGTTTCCGTTTAGGTCAATGATGATGTTCCTAATACGATTACTAACAGGTACAAATTTGCCACTGGTAACTTCTACAATTAAGGCGTTATCAAGTTTTTCTACAGGTAATGCTAATTTCGCACTAAATTTATGCGACACAAAGGAGTAGTTGGCTCCGGAATCAAACAGTATATTTGCAGGCAAACCATTTACAAGAAAGGTACCTGAAGCGACGTCTGCTGCCTCCTTTGCAGCCTCGAGCGTCATCTGGAAGGCTCTCGCCTTCGGCTTTGGTGGTATGTTGGGTCTTCCTGCCTCCTTCTTCTTCGGGCAGTCCTTCAAAATGTGCCCTTCTTCATTACACCCATAACAGGCCTTCTGGTTAAGGGTGCATTCATTGGCATAGTGCCCAGGCTTTCCGCATTTGTAACAAGTGACTCCTCCATCACACTTCCCAAAGTGCTTCTTCTTGCACTTGTCACACCACTTTGCTTCTGATCCTCCTCCTCTCGAACCAGACTTCGAGAATCTTCCTTTCTTACCGGACCTCGAGGATCCGTCAAATTTCCTTTTCTCTCCCACTTCCGCTCTCTCCAGACCCTTCTCTCGTATCTGGGTCTCCACATTCTTAGCAGCCCAGATGGCAGCTTTCAGAGTGGTAGTTTGCTTGACCATTGGACCGAAGTCCGCTGGTAATCCGAGGGCAAATTTGTTAACCTTGGAGAGTTCGGTTGGGACGAGGTGAGGAACGAGCTTCATTTTCTCAGTAAAGCTTGCAGCGTATTCAGTAACGCTCATTCTTCCCTTCTTCAGATTCTGGAATTCGTTGCTGATCTCCAGAAGATCCTGCTCAGAGCAGTATTGCATCTTTAACTGTACCAGGAAATCCTCCCACGACATTTTGCTTGCTTCACCTTTGGGCATTGAATCAGCTAATAGCTTCCACCAGCTTAGTACTCCAGATTTCAATAGAGGAACTGCAAGAGCAGTCTTCTGCCTATTGCTACACTCGCAACTCTCAAACATTGTCTCCATCTCAGAGATCCAGTTCATGACTTCCACCGGCGTCGGGCTTCCGGATAGACTCGGTGGTTTGGATGCCATGAAATCCTTGTATTTGCATCCACGTCCATCATTTCCTCCATCCTGGTGGTTTTGCCTAACTATCGGTGGGTTGGCTTGACCAATAGTCCCACTGTAGTTTCCTTCTTCAGTCTGCCCTTCGTTCAACTCGGGCTGTTCGAGCTGAATAGTCGCTTCCTCTCGATTTTGCTGGAGCAAACGCCTGGTTTCCTCCATTTGACGATCCAACATTGCCTGGATCATCGCTTGCACTCCGGCCATCGTTATTGGTCCGACAGCGGCTTCCACAACTGGTATTTGCTCGATCACGGGGGGTTGGTGTCTATTCCCATTTGCGTTTACGTTTCCGCTACGGGTCCTTGCCATCTTGATCTATACACCGAATAAGGTGAATTTAGATCTTTATTTAGGAGAGACGTTTTAAATCGTCCTAATCACTCCGAAACGTTTACATGCTAGTTCTAATATCGTAGTCGTACGTTTAGAATCCTAAACACATAAGGTTTCCAGATCCGGTCGGCAACAGACCATAGATCCGAACAAAATAACAGCATATCATGCATAAAGCATTTAGCACATATAAGCATTTTAGGCACAATTCCTAAAATAAGCTAGTGCTCACACCTCACAATCATCGCTTAGCATTCTAAGTTTAAGTCTAGAAATCCTACAAATTCCTAGTTCGCTTAAACTAATGCTCTGATACCAACTGTGACATCCCCAAAATCACGGCCAGAAAAGACCGGTTTTGTTTATACTTTATTTCAAAATCAGAGTTATTTTTTTAATAAAAAGGGTTGCGGAATTTGTCCCAAAACAATAATATGATAAAGATTTATCAAAAGCATTTCCATAGAAATGTATTTCATTAAAAGACTCGGGATGTCATGTTCGTACAGATCAAAAGTATAAACAGTACAATATAAGCCTTACTACATTATTTCATATCTACAGGCCTATATCCGTAATCCCTCGTCCAAAACATCACACCTATGCTCATGCGCCACTACCTGTAATGCATAAAACTGAGTGGGTCAGGCTTGGGAGCCTGGTGAGCACATAGGGTTTTCAACCCACAATAAATAAGTTTATTAATTTCATCAATCAACAATAACCCGATTACCCGTTCCCGTTATCCTCACTTTACGTCCCTAAACACCTATCATAAGGGACCTAGCCTAAGGATCATCATCGGGACGGACACTACTGCTAAGGGGATTCCTTAGCAATAAATGTCCTAATAGGCAACCATGTGGGGGATGGAGTACACCGGTGAACACATCGTTCACAACACCTACAGGTTGCGAGCCTGCTAGTGTTCCACTGGACTGTCTAGAAGAGTCCGTGGTCGTCATCTATACTCCGCTAGATGACTGGATCAACAACAACAACATCGAGGCCTCTCATCATTTTATCACACATCACCTATTACATCTACCCATGTTTTACCCCAACATTTTCGTAGATATAAAATACGTATACAGTTTAAATCATTGAAAACATGTATAACAACGTTCATCTAGCATAGATAACAAGTATTCACATAATATGCACACATAGCACGTAATTTATATAAAATACTTCATATCTATGTGTAAGTTGAAGGTAACTATGCACTCACCGGAAAAGGTGGTGATTCCGAACTCAGACAGCGCTTCGCTTCTTAAAAAGAATTTTTCTTCGACGAAACCTAGTATTATTACCACTAGAGTTTAGTTTATTATTCGTCGAGACTAATTAATAGTCTAGCTATTATTATTATTATTATATAAGCGTCAAAAAAATACTCATATAACCCATAATAATAGCCCAAGTATTTATTATAAGTTCCTAATAACGTTACTATAATTAAATAAAAGTTATATTAAAAATAGCGTAGGCGTAGCTCACTTACAGCGGGTTTTATAGAAAACCGGGCTTTGCTTGGAGCAGCGTTCCCGAGCCGAAAATCTCTTCTTCTCAGAGCCTTCGAGCACTCCGGGGCTTCCGCCTCGTGCTAGGGAGGTTCCCTAGGCTTTTCGGGGGATTTCGGGGCTAGAGAGAGGTTCTAGAGAGAGAGAGAGAGAGTAAAGAGAAGAAAGAATGGGAAAGGTGTGAAGAAAATGAGGGTGGGAGAGGTGGTATTTATAGGGTGAAATGTGGCTGAACTTGGTGCCACATGTCACCATCTGGTGGCAAGCCTTGGGGAGAAAGCAATGGCCAAGATTGTGCCACATCACCCATTTTCGCACAGCACACTTCCGACTTCTAAAATCCGTAACTTTCACATACGACCTCCGTTTTTGACGTTCTTTATATCCACGCGTAGGTAATACTAAGATCTACAACTTTCATTTTGACACCGTCAGCTAATTCTCGACCGATCTTAAATTTAACAGTACAAGGAGATTATACTGTTAAACGTCTGCGTAAAATTAATAACTTCTACATACGGACTCTGTTTTTGTCTGTCTTTTTACCGTTGATTTCCTATTAATGAGATCTTCAACTCTCATTTACATTGCGTAAGCCAAAAACCGCTCGAACTAAAATTCGAGTTTCAGGCCGTGCACTGCTAAGCCGAATCTTAGAAAAATCATAACTTCTTCATACGAAGTCAGATTTGGGCGTTCATTTTATCGATGTTCTTAGTTTAACACATTCTACGACTTTTGTTTAGATTGCTAAGGCTAAAAAGTCTTCTATCGTAAATTCACTATTTACGTCTCCCGGTGTCGTGCCGGTTTAGCCGTAAAACTTCGGCGGGCCATAACTTCTTCGTTATAGCTCGGATTTGGGCATTCTTTATATGTACGGAAACCTTGAGACATATTCTACAACTTTATGTAGAGATATCGGGATTATCTCACACTTTAATTTTGACGCTCATTTTTATTCTTTATTAATTATACATTTATAATTAAATAATAAACACATAAACACACATAATTCACATAATACTCAAATATTTCATATTTATTACTTCAAAAAGAGTTACAATAGTTGACCTAGACTATTACATTGACAAAAATGCTTAGCCCTGAAAACCCGGGCGTTACAATATATGATTCAAGTAGATGAAATAATATTAGTACTAATTTAAGAGATTTAATTATAGAAAAAGGTCCTATTAAAATTTATGATTTTAAATTTCTAAAAGATCAACATTTAAGAAGCTTCAGTACATCTCTTTATATGCAAAATATACCAAATATAGAAAAATACGAATGAACATGGTTGGTTTATTCCATAGATGTAGATAAAGTTTTTGATTTTTGTTGTAAATTATTTAATGTGAATACATCTATATGTTCATTAGCACATAAAGGTAACAATGATTGGAATAATATTTCTAGTATAGTAAAAAGACGTGAAGAAAATAATAGACACATTCTTAATATGAGATCATGGATTGACTCAGAAACTAGATTAGCAAATAATAAAACAATTGACAAGTAAATACAAGAACAAATAAATAAAGACAAAGAACATTGGAAAAATGTGTTAAAAAGAATCATTGTTGTAGTAAAAACTTCAGGAAAAAATAATTCAACATTTCATGGAACAAATGAAAAAATTTATGAAGAAAATAATGGTAATTTTTTAACTATAATCGAAATGATGGCGGAATTTGATCTTATTGTGCAAGAGCGTATTAGGAGAATTAATGACAAAGAAATTCATAATCATTATCTTGGACATAATATGCAAAACGAACTTATTAGTTTATTAGGAGAAGAAGTTAAAACTAACTAAAAAAGTAAAAGAAGCTAAATACTTTTCAATAATACTTGATTGTACCCCCGATACAAGTCATAAGGAACAAATGTCAATTATCTTACGATGTTTAGATCTTTCAACAACTCCAATAGAAGTTAAGGAGTACTTTATGAGATTTTTATTGTAGCTAATACAACCGGTAAAGGCTTATATGATGTTATAGTTGATGAAATTAAAAATATAGGACTAAATATAATGATGTTAGGGGTCAAGATTACGACAATGGTTGAAATATGAAAGGAAAACATCAAGGTGAACGATTGTTAGATATTATGTACGCCCCGTTCCTAGTACGCATTCATAACATTATTTTCCTTCTTATTTTAGAAGTTACTCGACGAGTCAGTGGCCCTAACTCGTCGAGTAGCAGCGGGTCAGCACGTGAAATTGGCCTGGCGACTCGACGAGTCCATATTCCGGACTCGTCAAGTCTGCTAGTCTGGATGAAGCCCTAATTTTCAGGGTGTGTACCCTATTTAAACACCATTATAGCCCAAACCAGCGTACTTCACCTCTCATAGACTTATTCCTGAAACCTTAGCCTCCTTGAAGTGTATGTGAGTGATCTTTGCCTTGTGAAGGAATCTTATTGCATTGTTGAACAAGAAGAAGAAGGATAAGGTAGAAGAACTCAAGGAAGAAGAAGTAGATCCATATTATACTCCTCTTTGGCCATCCTTTCTGGTAATAAAGCTTTCATCTTAGTTATTATATTGCTAGATCTAGCTTGTCCCCAAATTGATAGTTTTGAGCTCAAAAACCCCAAATCCCTAGTGATGAAGCTTTGTAATCAAGCCATATCTTGGATCTAGCCTCTCTTGAGTTCCAGGAGCTAAAGAAGGCCACCTTTTGGCAGCCATGGCTTTGTTCTAGTCAAGTAACCCCCATGATAGCCAAGTTTGAGTGCTATTGCTTCATTGCATCATAGATACACGTAAAGTTAGCAACTTTACATGTTCAAATAGTCCCAGATACCCAGATCTATGAATTGGATGCACTAAAACTGATTGGAATCGACTGAATAGAAACTACATGCAAAGGACTCGGTGAGTCATTCTTCGGACTCGGCGAGTTAGGTTGCGAGTCTTAGATTCCCTGTTCAGTAGTAGCGAGTCTGTTTAGTGAGTGGATGTAAAGACGCAGTGTGTTAAGACATGGATCTGAGTGTAGAGGGACTCAGTGAGTCTACGCCCTGACTCAGAGAGTCCAAGGCAATCTCCTTACCCATAAGAACAAACTCAACGAGTTTTTCATACAACTCGACGAGTCACAGATTGGACGTGTTCTTATGTTGAAGGCGAACTCGACGAGTTAATCATACAACTCAGAGAGTCGAAAGAACATTGGCAGGATATCAGTAAAGAAGGAGAACTCGTCGAGTTTTGGTTAAACTCGACGAGTAGAGTCGGGAAGGGGAGTAGAAGGAAATATAGGGACTCGACGAGTTGGCGGCCCAACTCGGCGAGTCAGGTCAACGGATTGTTGACTTTGACCAGGGATAAAATACTTATTTTACCCTAAGATTAGTTATCAGTGTTTGATTAAGTGTCTTTTGGGAATTGTAGTCGGGGAGTTACCGGAGTAACAGTCACACAGTTCTCGAGCAACATTTCAGCAGCTAGCCTTATGAGATGAGTTTCCGTCTAGTAGGAACGGGTCTACGACCACAATGCTGGCCCGTTTAGTTAGCAGTAGTTACGGACTACAGTCTGATGTAGTAATTCGGTATGCTTGGTGTCTTTGTGATACAAGCATGGTATGTGTTATGTGTTCCGAACTATGGTCTGATGCATTATGCAATATATGTGTTCATATTACATGCTATGATTATGCTATGTTATGCTCAGTCAGTTCCGGACTTCGGTCCGATAACCCTAGAGCATTCTACACTCCGTGTGGTTGTCATAGTTTAAATTTAGTAATTTGTGATATGGCTAATTTGTGTGATAAAACTAGTGAATTTTTTGAGTTATACAATGTATATATTCGATATTTGCTTCATCAACTCAAAGGTGGAAAATATTACAAGGTAATATATCAAACCTAGCACTTAAATCATTATCGCAAACTCGATGGGAAAGTAGGGTAGAAAGTGTAAAAGCAATTAGATTTCAAGCACCACAATTAAGAAAAACACTTTTATAATTATCCAAAAGTTATGGAGATCCAAAAATTAAAAGTGAGGCTAAATGTTTAGCTACATATGAACTTGAAAACTATGAGTTTTTATTAGGAATGATTATTTGGTATGATGTTTTGTTTTCTATTAACACTGTTAGTAAAAGCTTGCAATCAAATGATATGTGTATCGATGATGCTATAGATCAACTAAATTGACTTTTGTGTTTCTTTGTAAAATATAGAGAAAACGGATTTGAAAAGGATTTAGATTATGTAAAAGAATTTACTTTAGAAATGAACGTAAAACCTAAATTTCGTGAAAAACTTATCATTCAAAGAAATAGATGATATGATGAAAATGTTGCAAATGAAACTACTAAAACTCCTCTTCAGTTATTTAAAACTGATTACTTTTTATATATAGTAGATAAAGCCATTACTTCACTTAAAAATAGATTTGAGCAATTTAACGAGTTCAAAAATATTTTTGGTTTTCTATTTAGTATAGAAAAATTAAAATCATTTGATGAAAATACTTTAAAAGAACATTGTTTAAATATTGAAAAATCTTTAAAGCATGATGATAGCTTAGATATTGATGGTTTAGATTTATTTCATTAATTAAAACTTTTAAGATATATTGTACATTTAAAACGTGATACAATTATTAATATACTTAATTAAAAAGTTTAGTTCTTTTCCAAATGCATATGTTGCCTATAGGATTATGTTAAGTATTTCTGTAACCGTTGGCTCTGCAGAAATAAGTTTTTCTACATTAAAACTGTTAAAAAATTATTTAAGATCTACAATGTCACAAAAAAGATTAAATGGATTACCTATTTTGTCAATTGAAAAATAATTAGTTAAAGAATTTGATTATGAAATTTAATTAAAGAATTTACATCTAAAAATGCTAGAAAAATTAACTTTATGTCATAAAATATATTCACAAAAAACATATACATAAAAAAAATTAACTCCGCCATTTGTAAACTTTTTAGTTTATTATTTCTGGTCCCAAGCTCGGATAAAGGAGGAGGATTTATAACATTAAGTATAATAAATGTCAAAAGACCCCAAATTTTTGGTTCGCGTAGAGCCCTCAAACTCGTTGACCCGACCCTGGCCTATATCTCCCTCATGAAGAATCCTACGAAATCACTCAAAGATACCTGAATAATTTAGAAAACAGAGAATTCAATATGTTAAATAATATCAACAATGACAAATGGAAAGGTGCTCATAAATGTCACACCCCAAAACCGGAACGGCGGAAACGTTCTGGGGCGGAGGACGTCATGTACAGTATCACAACACAGAATAATAGTAAACAAGTAAACAACATCATCCATTACATTAATAATGTATCTTAATACAAGTGTGATATGTATAGTTT
Source organism: Lactuca saligna (assembly GCF_052625555.1). NCBI lineage: Eukaryota > Viridiplantae > Streptophyta > Magnoliopsida > Asterales > Asteraceae > Lactuca > Lactuca saligna. Next base: position 180,918,652 of record NC_136422.1, on the reverse strand, counting down.
ATAAGACACCAAAATATGAATCAAAATAAAAGATGAGTCTTGAATGTGCTCCATTTTCTCAAAAGCTGGCTTCGGTACATATCTACTGATGACTTGTGAATACAAGTTATTTTGAAAGAGTTTATCAGCTTTAAAGCTGGTGAGTTCATAAGTATTTTAGTGTCATTGTTTGTATGAAAATGTTTGTAAGTGTTTGAATGTATAAGTTTGCAAATGTTTGTAGTAAATGTTTGTATCTGCTAGAAAATCCTATATTTCCTACTAATAGTAGCCTTCTACAAAGGCATCAAAAGTACTATATGTTTGTTCATTGTAAAAGTGAGTATTCCCACCAAAGGTGACTATCATTAATAAAATATAGTTTTTACATTATTGTTTACGTGAAATGATCACCAAGTAGATGTAATGGGGAAAATAATGAATTACGCATAGTATTATGTTATAGTAACTACTGTTGTACTAACTACCTTAAACCAATTGTTAACTAAGGTATAATGTGATATAATTGTAACCGTACTAAGTGACTAGTATAATCACAACATTGTAATACGTCGAACAATAATGATATTTGTCACCCGAAGACCTGCAGATCCCACTGTAGCTAGCAGCAAGGTATAGGATGGTCAATCCAGTATAGATCTATACACAAATTCACGCTCTCCCTCCAGGAGATTCTGGATACAAATCGAGCCATGGCAGGTGATGCCATGCCCCGAAATAGTGGTTCACATTTATTCTATAGTATACTTGTATATGTATTGTATGTACCAGAGTATTGTATGTTCTCTCTGCTTCTCATCCTAGTATGTTCTTTTGTATAGTGTATAGTGTGTATGTATTGTATGTACTAGTGTAAGTTCTCTTTGTATATTGTATAGTATGTATTGACTCATGTATGAACTGACTCTTTGTATGTTTCATTGTACTAGAAAGTAGTAAGTAGTACACCTCTAAACTATACCTTTTATAGTTTAATAGAAATGTTGTTTGAATTACTTAGTAAGTTTATACACCTTTGCTAACCAAAGGTGATGGGACTGAGGTAAAAGCTTTATATCTATACATATATACATAATATATAACTAAGGATTAAACGACACTCGGACAAACAACAGGGTACTCTAAGTCAACAACCAAACAGGGAACAGGAATTAAAGTGAGTTATCAGTCCTAAGTCCTTCAAACCTTACTTATATAACTATATATGTATTAGACATGATTTTGTGTCACACCCCGGCCGTCGGCGGAAACACCGGGTAGTGTAACGTCATTTCTCGTATCATAGTTATCAACTTCCTAAAAACACATGCAATTTAAAATACATCAACATAAAGTTGTTGAGTTCACATGTTTTGACTCCATATAAAAATAACACTTTTTCTCAAGTTCAAAAGTATAGTTTTGAAAGTATAATTTTGACTCTCCAACGTTTACTATATATATCGTAGGTATAAAAGTTTACTTACCAAATAAGTATATACCTATAAGTCTCATATACTATAAATATAAGTGTTTGTAATTCCATAAAAACAAAAGTTGCTACGTATAAATCTTATTTCAATTCTATACGAGAAAACCACTGTGTATAAATCTATTTCAATTCTATACGAGTATGTGTGCTAGGTATAATTATCTACTTAATATAAGTAGTACCTAGGGTTTAACTAGGGGAAACTTATACTTAACATTAATACTTGTATAAGGACGAAGTATAATCTTTCTAACAAGTTGCTACCATGAGTCTGTAACTGCTGCTTGACAACAAAACCTCTGATAAAACAATACACTCATGATTTACCATGAGAAACAATACACTCATGATTTACCATGAGAAACAAACACCGCGCACTTCATCGACGCTGGAATACAAATAAAAGGAACGAATCATCACTCGCTTGTCTTGGGTTGTAATTAACAACCACGAGTGGGGTCGTCAACCCGTATCTTATTCATACACGACTTCCTCGCTCACACGGGATTAACGGTTACAGGTCAGAGGAATTCCACTAAGATCCCAAATCTTAGTTGATGAATGAGGTAGCTCATGTAGACTTTGACGGCTTCCTATAGCTCTAACAACAAAAGCATTTTCAGGTCTAAAACCCTAAGTCACTAGACTATGCTTGTAAACATTACTCCTAACTTCATAACATTTAGGCAGTATAACAACTATATTTTGAAGTATAACCAGGTTTTATCTTGACCTAAAACCAGTAATAACAACACATAACGTTCCTAGTTTTATCTTGACATAAAACTATCAATAACAATACTAAGTTTTATCTTAGCATAAAACTAATAATAACAACATATAACATATCCAGTTTTATCTTGACATAAAACCAATAATAGCAACGTACTTTATAACTTAACATACAGAACTTCTGAATATAACTTCGCGACTATACCACACACAACATATATATAGAATCCTAAGTATATCTCAAGATCTACATTAGTAAATTAACATACCGATAAGTTGATAATAGTTGTATATATTCAAAATATTATATTTAGAACAATTATACCCTAGTTATTATAACTATATATTATCATTTAGACATAATAATAACATATATATAATATCTAGCATGTGTTTTCCCCCAAAATATTAGAAAGTGGGGCCGTGAAACTCACCTTAGTAGCATGATTTTATGTAATCTAAGCAGAAACGGTCAGCGGTACAAGGTCGTCAGGGCTCGGGAAGCGAAACGGCTTCAGCAAACGAGAGAGAGAGAGAGAGAGAGAGAGAGAGAGAGAGAAAAAAAAAAGAAATGGTGTACTAAGCTTTGGGGTCGAAATGGCTATTTATAGTAAGATTTTATCACACTCACGTCGTGAGTGTCATAAGGCTCACGTCGTGAATCTGCCTGATTCACTCCGTAGACTTGCCATTTGCGTCCCTAGCTTCGGAAGGTGGCCATGACTCCTCACGTCGTGAGTGTCATAAAGCTCACGTCATGAATTTGGATCCTATCCTCTCGCAGCTTCTAGATTCTGAATTATGATAGAATAACTCCTCACGTCGTGAGTGTCATAAAACTCACGTCGTGAATTAGCTAGTTTAGGGTTTTTAAAAGCTAAATCTTCGGAAGGTCATAACTTTTGCATACGAACTCCGTTTTTGACGTTATTTATATGCACGCGTAGGTATTTATGAGTAACACAACTCTATTTTAGACTTAAATAGCTAATTCTAAGTATATTTTAAATTTTACTTATTATAGAGATTTATAGTGTTCGGTTATCATAACTTCTTCATGCGAAATCAGATTCAGACGTTCTCTATATTTTTGGAATCGTATGGATGTATACTTTGAGTTGTATCATAAAGAAAGTTCATATTTGTATTAGAGTTTATCATGAACTACATAACATTCTTACCACATTACATGATTGGCATAATCACATGTGATTGTTATTGACCTAATTTTGACGGGTGTTACATTTTGACAATATATAAGTTTAAAGAATTGAAAGTAAAGATTTGGTAATTAAGATCAAGTTTTATAAAGAGTTTAACATGTAAAAGAGTTTGATAATCATTTTGAAGTAGTTTTGTTGACAAAACAGTTAAAAGTATAGTAAATCCATTTGTTTGATAGTTATAAATCACATGTGATTGATATTATAACTATAATGATTCAACTTGTACCCCCCCCCCCTATAAAAGCATTTAAAAACATTTAAAAGGTTAATTAAGGGGTATGAACTCACATTTAGTGAGTAGATTGGATGAACAAGTGGTATTGGATGCTAGGTGTCAAGTGAAGACTTGAGCACACACACGGATCCTAGTTAACATATAATGACACATATGTGTATCTAATTAGTGATTAAACATATAATTAAGCAATTATGGACACCCTAGAACATGGAAAACACTTTGATTCAAGCGTTATAAGTACAATAGGGTTGCATCTAAGGGTTGTAGGGCTTCACCTTGGAGTTTACGGCCCAAGAGTAAACTCCCCATCAGTTCACGACCAAGGGTTTGCGGCCCTAATGAGTTTACGACCGTAAACTCATGGCAAGTTGTACCATTTTGAAGTTTGAGGTCCTTAACTCACTTTGTAGGTGTTATAGACTTAGTTCTAAGGCTAAGGAAGGAAATTAGGGCTCATATGAACCCATCAATAGAGTTTACGACCCAAGGAGATTGCCTTGGCCATAAAATCCCTTTTGATCTTCATTTTTGCGTTGTTTTCAAGGAGTAAACTAAGTGATTTAGTCATATAACAAGCTAGGGTGAGAGTACTTACAATATAGAAGCTTGTAAGGGTGTTTAAAGTCCACGAACACTAGTGTGTGCTCTTGGTGTTCTTGGTGAAATGAAGAACACTTGAAGATCTATCAAAATGAAAGGATTTCATGGATGAAATCATGAGGAAGTGATGTAAAACACATAGATGAAGTGATTTACTTACATTTTTGGAAGATTTGGAAGAAAAAGTCTCAAGATCCTTGAGAGAGAATTCCGAGTTCTTGGGTTTGAAGGGTGAAAAGTGATTAAAATGACTAAGGATCATATATATAATAAGGGGTTTATGTCCACCTTGAGTTTACGGCCGTAAACTCTAAGGTTTTGGCCGTAAACTCCTCTTTTGAGGGCTTAGGGCCTGCTTGACAGTTACAAGTTCAACTGACACTCCCTTTCACTTATTCATTTGATGTATTTAAGATTAAAAAGACCCACACGGACTCCAAAAGTGCTAAAAGTTAACAAAAGTAAGTTTGACTTTGATTGAATGTAGGGTTTGTACAAGATAGAAATTTCGGGTTGTCACAATAAATGTCGAGATCATTAAATGTTGTTGTAACTCTGATCTTAAAATACCTTGTTTTCCCCTTTTCAGTAAATGACAAATCAAACTTTTTTTCTTTTGATAACAACTATTATCACTATCTCCTTCTTTTTCTGTATAGACACGAATGATTACACATTTTCAGATATGTTGGAAGTAAAAAAAACTCTTTTTCCGTTGTAACTCTCGATTTCTGCAGCATAAGAACCAAACACATTACTGTTGTACTATTCACTCGAATTCATGCTAACATCACATCGATTATTTGTTGTCCCCTTTCCTTCTTCACAACGACAAATCAAATCAGTTGTTGCTTTTAACTTTATATCCAAGGTTTTCTCTAATCAACAACAAAAGAAACATCTTTTCTGGTTATTCTCATGTGACAAATCGAGATCATTAATTATATTTCAGCCTTTGACCTGTTCTGTGATAGCAGGTGACCTCGAATCTTTCTTGTCTCACATATTCTGATCATACAACTTTTATAAGAATCATGACCCTCGTGAAATCTAGTAACAATGATAGCCATCCCATCGTCATTTAATGCTTATACAAGTTGTTGCTTTTTCATTTTAGTAATATAGTATTGCCTTTTTTATTGTAACTTTTATTAGACAACGAAAATATTATCTATCCATTGATAATCAAATGCAAATACCTAATGCAATCCCAAAGTTGACTTCTTTACTTTGACTTTTAACTTTATGATCATTTTATTCACCAAATGTGATTGACCAAAGAACACGAAGACAAATAATTCCCCATAAATCAATTCAATATTTTTAGGAATCTACTTGAGCTTAAGAACATGTGAAAAATGCCTTGAAAATTCATTTCCCTTTAGAAAAACACGAATTGAGTATAGAATCACCATTTTCATGAATCTGAGAATAAGTTGAACTTCTTGGCTCTTTGGTAGGAACTGAAAAATTACCAAGCATCACATTGTACCAACCATGAGATTTTTTCTCATTTCTCTGATATCGTAAATTGTCATTATGTCGAATTTGAGAACTTTTGACATCTATGGCTTTGAAATTCGACACCATAGTAACATTTGACGATTTTTTTCTTAGGCACCCAAATTTTATTTACTTTAATCTTCCTCTTCTTCTTCTTTTTTGACTTTTTCAACTTTTTCGACTTTGAAGATTCGTAATAAAAATACAAAACATCTTTCTTCACAAGTTTGGCATTTCACTTTTGAATCACATTCTTTGGAGTTTGATACATTTTGGCCTTTTTGTAAGGAATCATTCCTTCAAATGAATCACAAAGAAATGAACAATCTTCAATTTGATTTCTAATCGAACCAAACACCTTCACAATTTCTGGAGAATCACTTTGTGATTCACCATTTGAAACACTTGACCCCCACTCGACAAAAGCATCTAGAGTCACATTTATCTCTAAAATGTGAAGAACATCATGATCATCATCATGAATATCAAGAACACCAAGAACATTTTTTTCTTTTTCTTTTCTTTCCACCTCTAAATTCCATTGTTTATTTTCCCAATATAAATGATATTTGATAATACGAAATTTCTCCATCAATCTATTATTATTTCGTAAACAGCAACGATAAAGATCACAAGATGTGTCATCAAATATGTTTCTATCAACAAAAAGATTATACATATTAGTAGCATTCTTCAAATAAGGTGCACAAAAAAGTTCCCAATAATGTCCCTTATCAACATTATAGATCGGAGTTGTAATTTTTAATCTAAGTTCTTTAATGGATGATAACAACAAATATGTAGAATCCATTAAATCTTCAACACGAAATCGAAATTTGAAGAGAGAGAGAAAACGAATCTGAAATGAATTCTAGAGAGAGAAACTAGTTTTGAACAATGCTCTAGAGAGGGAAAATCAAATTTGAATGAATCAGATAATAAAATTCAATTTCTAGAACAAGAATTCCTTCCAAAAAAATACTCGCAACAATTGAAGAACGATGTAAGATTCATGAGATTAAACTGTCATTTAGGATCATTTTATTGAAAAAATTGTTAAACCTTCAAGATTAATCGTTGATACCACATGTAGGATCGCATGGAAAATGACATTGTGGAATTAAGAACAATCAACATGAATCAAACGGTAATAGTAAGAACACAAGATGTAAATAATTTCGTGTAAGCGCCATTAATGTCTAGAAGGTAATCAAAGTGTACAAAATAGGAAGGTTAAGAACACTCTCTCTCCCTTACACTAAAGACTACAACACTATTGATAGTAGTGTTCTCACAGATTCCAAAATGTACATTGTGACTAAGCTATCAAGGTATAACTCGAAAATGCACACTGAAATACATAGATATATCGAAAGTCATTCATTTCGATATAGAGAAAATCTATGTCATACAATAGAGAAGCTGGGTCTTCTCAACCATAAATGCTACATCATCAGATTCAATATTTCTTTACTCAACAACGACATATGAAACTTCTTGGATGAAAAAAAATTCATTAAGGGTCTAATGGTTGTTCCTTCCCTTCAGGATCCCCTATAGATATTTTGTGACAAAGAGGGTGCCATTGTGTTAGCCAAGGAACCCATGTTACATCAAAAGACCATGCATATTCACCAAAGATTCAACTACATTCTAGATGAAGTTGGATAAGGTGATATATATGTATTCACAAAGTTCATACTGATCAAAACATAACATATTGATTCACAAAGCCCCTTCCACAAGCTAAACATGAAGAGTTATGAGTTGAAAAATGGTTTTAGGTTGTTCACTTGTATTTTTAAAATAAAAAAATTGATTGAAAATTTTGAACGTTACAAAAAATTCCTAATTATGTTGGTAGTGGATATCGAGTATAAAGTACCCATTCTTGGCTAAATCAAGTCCTAAGTATTGAATTGTTGTAACACTCCAAATCAGGTATTACCTTTGAAGCCCTTAAAAATTTAAATGTTGCATAATAAGTCCCTTAAGTACGCCAGGCGTACTTCATAGGTACGCTTAGCGTACTATGCATGGATGATCGTGGAGGGACAGCACGTACGTTGGGCATACAAAAGAGTATGTGGGGTATACGTGACGGATGTTCAAACCCTAATTTCCAGACTTGAGACATATATAAGTATCCTTATCTCATTTGAACTTCACCCTAATAAGCCTCTTTCACATTCAAACGTCCCTGGAAACCCTAAAATCATTAGAGAGTGTGTTTTGAGTTTAAGGAGTGCATTTATGGCCATTTTAGTGTCCATTCAAGAAGAAGGAGTTGCTAAGCAAGCTTGGAGTGGCATTGGGCTTCAAGAATCTGCATCTAGTTCACCTTAAGAAGCTTCTGGAGGTATAAAGCCTTGACCTTGTCATCTTATTCATTTGATCTAGCTAGGGTTTTCTATTTGGTCCCTTTAGTTGGTTTTGGACCTCCTCTTGAGACTTGAGCAACTCCAGAGGCTGAAATGGTTAGATATGAGCTTTGCGAGCATGCTAGATGCATAAAGGTTCTAGATTGGGAAGTATCTAGACTCCATGCATGAGTTTGAAGCCTTATATGAAGTCCTAATGTGAGGAGTGAAGGTTTTAAGTCCCATATAGCATGCAAGGGCATAAAGTTGCCAACTTTATACCCTAGGACGTCTTAATGAGCTCATATTTGATATTGGACGTTAAAACACCGAGTATTAAGAACTTAATGGAATAAAGTGATTAATTTGATTGTATGTCGGGCGTAACTTAGAGTACGTAGCGTGTACGACCCAGAGACTCAATACGTTACGCGTACCAGGGTGGTACGCAAGGCGTACGCACAATAGATGGACTCGGACTTGTTTTGGGCTTGTAAGCTTTGGGGCCTTAATTAGTCATTAGGCCTAATCACATTTTGGAGTTAGTGGTCCAGCCAATTTGTTTTGGGCCATGGATGCCTTGGTTGGGCCTTATTGGGCCAGGAGGCCTATTATTGATTTTGGACATGGACTTTGGGCCCATTATCAAAGGAAGACTTTTTGGGCCATTGTAAAAGGACTTGGGGTTTGGCGTCTTCAATTGGATAGTGTTCAGTCCTAACCTTAGGTAATGATATGATTGTTCAGCACGGGTGGTTGCGAACTGTTAGGAGAGCAACTTTCAGATTCAGCAGACGGAGGTAAGTCTTCTCACCATACCGATGCGTCTAAGGCACCAAGGCCGACCCATTTAATGCTATATGGATTGACAGTTAGTTATGTGATATGTCGCTAGTACATTTGTATGAAAGTCCCCGAGGGGTTCCCGTGTCGGTATATTAAGACCAAGAGGAGGTTCCCATGACATTTAGTATAAGTCCTTGGAGGATTTCCATGGCTTCTTAGTATGTTTACTTGTTTAGCTTGTATGATATTTTCATGATTAGTGTACACCATATGGAGGTTCCCGCAGCAAGTAGCCAAGACCACGTGGGGGTTCCAGTGGCGGCCGGTAAAGACCAAGTGGGGTTTGTCATAGCACTTGGTGTAAGACCTTGGGAGGTTTCCACGACATCCCTATTTGTCTATATGCATGGCTTATGTGATATATGTAGCTTTATAGCTAATATGATATGTGTTATGTAGATTATACGTGGGGTATGCTTCGGGGGACTCACTAAGCATTAGCTTACAGTTTGTTGATTTGCTTCAGGTATTTCTGAGCCTAAGGGCAATGGTAAGGCTTGATGATGTGACATGTACTCTCCGACATTTTTTTGATGGGACACTCTGATGTTTTGAATAAAATGTTAATGTTATGAATTTTGAAAACAGTGGTTAATGTTACTTCACATTTTATAAGAATGCTTGGTTAATTAAAAAAACGAAAATTTTATTTGAAAAAAATTTGGGTCGTTACAATTGTCTCACATGTATAAACTCGGTATAGATTGGTATCAACTACTTGTCCTATTAAACATTCCTTGAAAATTATTTTCACTACTTTTTTATAGAAATGGTTATAACCGTTATACATTTATAATAATAATTAAAACTTTGATTAATAAAACTTAGTTATCAATGTACAATGAATGAGAAGACAAACGAGCAACAAGTTGTGTCGCTAAGCCTTTTTGTATGGTTAAGCCAATTCTTTTGAAGACTATATCCACAGATCTAGGGGATATAACATTGCTATGCATGATCCATTGTACTCTACTAAGAACCTCCACCGTAAGGAAACTAAATGTATTAAATGGAAGTGGTATGAACACGTGTTGATTTTCCATGCATGATTTCTCATGTTTTGTGACCTTGCATGTAGCAACTTTGAATGTAGCATGTATCGCTGTGAAACCCCTCACCCTCAAGTCTATGAGAGGGGATACCCATGTAAGGTCTACACATGCATGTTTCCCTCCAAGCCATCAAAAAATCAAAATGTCAGCCGATCTAAGGAATGACCTTCCTTCTGTCGGGGCAATCAAGAAATTCACAGGAGATGCTTTCTTAGCATAAACCCAACACACTTAAATATGTCGACCAAAACATCCCTAACCACATTGTGCCTGTATTTGAAACCCGATAGTTCTTTGCAACGAACTGCATGCTCTCCAAAAAAGACCAAACATGCCTTGTGGCACACAAGGTATATCTCATCAACTGGGAATTTTGGAATCATGAGTCGATATTTAAGGATGGTATGATACTCCACATGAGACATATGTTACCTAAGCCCATTTATAGGGATAGCTTAGAAGAAAATCTTGAGCATGTGGTGCACGTAAACATTGGAAAACTGCTTTATGCCGAGTCATCATGTTGAAATTCACTTCCATATCTTGGACAATTATACTAAAAAAGTCACTCGCTAGTGTATTTTGGGATTTAAGGGGGTGTCCTTAGTAGTAAACTGCTAAGGTCAATGTTCGGAAGCTTGTTACGAAGAGAAGCTAAGGTACAAACATAATTAGAATCCATACCATATATGATGTTATCCCATAAGATGTGGTCTTGAAATACCCAAGAATGGGCCCTTGAGGTACCAAAAGCATATGAGGTAGCCTCTACTGCCGAGTGTAAACCCAAACCACCAAACCTAATGTGTATGGAATAAATTCGCCATTGTATGTCGCCAAAGAAAGGGCCACCACAAACCACAAAGTCCTCAATCGCCACGCGCAACCCATTGTCAAAGAATAACGCCGCATCCTCCATGTGAACGGGTTGTCACGTCCTCAACCAAAAGAAAAGTTTAGCAATACCCATACAATACCGAAGTAGAAGGAGCTCACTCTACGGATCAGACAATTATGGAAGAAGACGCATCAATTTCAAAATGTTTTCAACTCTCTTTATGATTAAATTACTAATGAAACTAGCATCTCTACTAACAACTCCCTCGAGAAGTTTCACCCCGAATGGCGGCCTCCCGATGCCAACAAGGAATAGCCCCTCATGCAACTTCCTTGTAACATCCCAAAATTCAAGACCAAAAATTTCATTTTGATTAATTAAAAACCACTAAATAAATTTTGCTCAATCATTTAATAACATTATCAATAAGACATTTATCAGAGTTTTAAATCCCAAAGATCATCTAGTGCGGAAAACATGGCGTGATACGCTGCGATCGCCCTGAGCTCCTTCCTCGAAAAAACATTAATACCTGAAACAAATAGCTAAAAACCGTAAGCACGAAGCTTAGAGAGTTCCCCAGATACCACATACCATACATATCAACTGATCCATACATGCCACATGTAACCATGAGCCATACATAATAAACATATCCATAATCAAGTAATGTGCTATGTGCCAAACATAGTCTTGTTGTTATGCCACAGGCCACACGTGGTCTTCCTTGTCAAGCCTGGGGCCACTCCCTGGGTCTTACATACAAGTGCCAAGGGTCACCCCCTGGTCTTCCATGCAAGCATCACAAAGACAACTATACATACTACTCTACTAGGCTACTCAACATACGGTGTTCCAGAAGCCACCTCCTGGTCTTTCAAACATAACAGCATACAGTGTGTCATGAGCCATCTACTAGACTTTCATACATATTGCCTAAGGCTAACCCCCCGGTCTTCCTACGATACATAAACAAATACAGTGTGCCAGGAGCCACCTCCTGGTCTTTCATACATAATGCCTAGGGCTAACCACCGGGTCTTCCTACCATACATAATATCATATTGTGTGTCAGGAGCCTCCTCCTGGTCTTTCATGCATAATGCCTAGGGCTAACCCCCGAGTCTTCCTACCATACATAAACTAAATGGGCTGACATTGTGGCTGTAGACCAATACAAACAATGAGGAGATGCACCTCACACTGCTGAACACTTGTTAAACACTTCTGACTGCTAACTGCCATTTCTAAACTGCTGACCCTTCTGCTTCCCGAACTATCAGTACCCAAAACAACATTTAGACCATAATAATCCACAAAACAACAGTTAGAGCACTGCATTTCACGGCAGGGGCCGTTGTGGTGGAAGTTGCATTTGTTGCACTTCGGCAAACTTCCAGCATACTGCTTCGTCGGAGCAGTAGTAGCAGCAGGGGTTACCGCGTCATGTACTGCCACAATTTGCTGCTTCTTAGCAGCTCGTTGCCTCTTCTTTTCATCCCAGAACTTCCGCTTGGTGTCAGCGGGTTTGGAAGGTTCCGAGATGGCTAGGGTTGTTGTGGTTGCAGGGGTTTTGACACCATGGTCAATGAGTCGCTGTGCCAGTCGCTTGGCACTATCGAAGGTAGCGGGGTTTGATGATAGGACATTCCCCTGATACGGAGGCACTAGCCCCCATATGTACCTTTCAATCTTTTTCCCTTCAGTGGGAACCATATTAGGGCAGAGGGCCACCAGTTCGCTAAAACGGGCAGTGTAAGCAACAATGTTGGTGCCCTTCATGGTCAGGCTCCAAAGCTCCTGCTCTAGTTTCTGGATCTCGCCCCTCGGGCAGTATTCCTCAATCATGAGGTCTTTCATCGTATCCCAGCCTATGTCGTTGGCCACGACGAGAGTTAGAGATTTAACGTGGCCGTTCCACCACATCAGTGCCTTCCCTTCGAAGGTGCATGCGGCATATTTGACTTTGTTCGCAGCAGGGCAAGAACAAATTTCGAAGACTAATTCAGTCTTCTCGAGCCATTGCGAGAGGGCAATGACTCCGCCGGTCCCATGAAAGGACTTCGATTTGCAGTTGGTGAAATCCTTGTAAGAGCACTCTCTCGAGCGCACAGGAGTTTCAACCGGAATGGAGTTAACCGGGGTTCCACCTCTGCTGGCATCAGTAGAGTGATACTGTGCCATGGCAATTGCCACTGCTGCAGCTATGGCAGCATTTAGGGCTGCTGTATCGATGACCGGAGGTGGTGGAGGTGTAGGGTTATTCCAGGTAGATTTGCGAGGAGGCATCTTTCAGCTATAAGTTTATAAAGATGAGAAAAGTGGTAAGAATCAATTTGTAAGTAATGTGCGAATGACACATGGACTAACTAACCATAGCCCAAGAATTGAATGAGTGTTTGAAATCATAACCAGAAAGATGTGTAGGAAAACCCAAATGTAAAGATTCTTCCCACATAGTAGGTAGTTGTCAATATTACTGGTATTACTGATGTAACGAGTTCAATGAAAATTGACCTAACAGTAGGTATTACATCATACCATACGGAAAGTTTGACAGTTCTTAGATTCCTAATTAGAGTACTGAAAGTTAGGAATATTTTACAGATAAGTGCTACTTAGAGCACGGATGTTAAAGGCTAATCCTTAACCCAAAAGATAATGATGTACTAGACATCATCTAACGGTGATGAGTATTTCTCGGGAGAACCCTGAGGTCTCTCATTTGACGTACCACCTCTTGAAGGTGTCGTTCATGAGCCCTTTGACGAGCTCGAAGTTCCATGACTTCTGCTTGAGAGGCAACCAGACGTTGCTGTAGGGTTTCATTGATTCTCCGGGTCCGTTCCATATCTTCTTCAAGATGGCGAATGCGGACTGTGTTGACACCAGAGTTGGCATCAATCTCCACGACCCGGTCGATGGCTGCTCGACATTACAAGCTATTATGCGGATAATGACAGGTAGAGCTCGGTCAGCAGAGCCACCATCGCTGACGTTGTAAAAGGTTCGGTCCCCAAAGTATGGTAAGGGTTGACCCTGTTCGTCACTCCAGTGATTCAAGTTATCTACCCACAAGGGAGTGGGACCTAGAAAAGCTGGTCGAGGGTTGTTGTTCGGGGCTTGACCTACTGGAGGTAGGTTGTTGACTTCGGGCTCAGAGTCTGATCCATCTGAGAATCCTTCAGCTTGATGATCATCCAACGGGATTGGGTGTTCATCATCAGACTCTGCTTCGAGCCATCCTGCGTTGCCTTCATTTGGAAAGTACGGGTCGCCGTGATGGAATCTAGCCATTTAAATCTACGCGAGAAGAGAGGTATAAAGATATAGTATATATGTAGTTAGTAGTACAAAATACACCTATAGTATTTTAAGTTTAGGTTCTACTGATCTTCTTGTGGTATTGTCGGTAAGTTTTTAGACTTGTTAACACATCACAACCATTCTAGGGCATATGCTAATCACTCCTCAGACCAGCATAGTTGATCAGGCTATGCCATTCCCAGGACTGACCATACATCCCCGAGCTTACTTGTGATATTTAACAATCATAATACTTTTGTTCTTGTCGTTGTGACACTGGTTTTAGTATGAATGTAGGCTAGTATACTTAATTAAATATTTAATATTTTAAGTATAGACTCTTGGTCAGAGTGTTTTAATCCCAACTGGGTTTATAGTTTAGTATATCTTTTATGGGTTGATATACTTGATTCACTATAAACAATGCTCTGATACCAATCTGTCACACCCCAAAACCAAGAACGGCGGAAACGTTCCGGGGCGGAGGACGTCATGTAAAGTATCACAACACCGTAAATGTAAATAAGCAAACAACATCATCCATTGCATTAAATATATAATTTTAATACAAGCGTGTTCTGTACAGTATAGACACCAAAAATAATGTATCTCAAAAATAATAAGATGAGTCTTGAATGCGCTCCATCTTCTCAAACGCTGGCCTCGGTACCTGTCTACTGATAACCTGAGAATACAAGTTATTTTGAAAGAGTTTATCAGCATTAAGCTGGTGAGTTCATAAATATTTTAGTGTCGGTGTTTGAACCTGTATCAAGTATAAGTTTGTAAAACGTATGTAAAGGTTTGCAATTGTTTGTAAAAGTTTGAATCTCTCAGAAAAACCTATATTTTCTATTAAAGTAGCCTTCTACCAAGGCTTAACTGTTTTGTATGCTCGTTTGATGTAAAAGTGTGTAATTTCCCAAGTGTAACTATCATTTAACAAAATATAGTTTGTACATTAACGTTTAAGTGAGGTTATCACTAAAATATGTAATGGGTAAATCATTGTAGTACTGTAGTCTTGTATTATAAGAACTACTGTTGTACTAACTACCTTAAACCGGATTTATATTAAGGCATTATGTGATAAATTGCACCATACTATCGACTAGTAACAACGACATAATGAATGGTCGTAATAACGGAATGACGTTTGGCACCTGCAGACCTGCAGGTCCGGTTGTAACTAGCAGCAAGGTGTAGGATTGTCAATCCAGTATAGATCTATACGCAAACTCACGCTCTCTCTTCAAGAGAATTCTGGCTACAACTCGAGCCATGACAGTTAAGTCATGCTCCGATTTAAATCACAGTAAATAAAGTATTCATGTATATGTAATGTTTCTCGTTCTAGTATAGTTGTATATGTATTGTTTCTAGCATCATTGTATATGTATTGTTTCTAGCATCATTGTATATGTATTGTTTCTAGCATCATTGTATATGTATTGTTTCTAGCATCATTGTATAAGTATTGTTTCTAGCATCATTGTATATGTATTGTTTCTAGTATAGTTGTATATGTATTGTTTCTAGCATCATTGTATATGTATTGTTTCTAGTATAGTTGTATATGTATTGTTTCTAGCATCATTGTATATGTATTGTTTCTAGTATCATTGTATATGTATTGTATTACCCCGATGGTAACTAGCTATCGATGTACCGGTAAATATGAATATGGAAGTACTTTTTATGTCTATACATGTATATATGATATATAACTAATATAGAAACGACCCTCGGATGGTCACCCGAAATCCCACCAGACCACATCTCAGTGCGCGAAAAGGAAATAGGGTGGATGGCCTTCCTAAGCACTTATATATATATACATATATGGGCATGCAATTTATAAGAAGTAAAACAAAGTTTAATAAAAGCATTTGATAAGTAAAAAGAGTTTGTAAAACATTTTGAAGTGAAATAGTTTGATAAACAGTTGAACAGTGATAAAATCATTGGTTTTCTAGTTATTAATCATATGTGATTAATGCAATCACATGTGATTGATGTAATAACCATAAGTATTTGACTTGTATTCCCCCCCCCCCATAAAGTATTTAAAACATTTAAAAGTATTTCAAAGGTTGATTAAAGGGGGTATGAACTCACATGTGGTGAGTAGATTGAATTGATGTATCGGGTACCGTGCTAGGTGGCAAACGGAGACTTGTTCACACGTTCGAGCCTAGTTATCATATAATAAGCATATATATAACTAATTAGCCAAATAATAACTTAACAAAGTAAGTTAAGACACTTAGGAACATGTATACACTTTATATAAGTGTTATAGGTCCTAATGGTTGCATCTAAGTTGATACGGGACAAGGCAAAAGGGGTTTAAAGCACAAATGGCCTTGTATATGAGTTCACCACCCAACAAACCCCACCCTTTGGAGTTTACGGTCATAAACTCCTTGAGTTTATGGCTGTGAACTCCTCACATGGAGGTTTTGGGTGTTTTGAGGTGTTATCTTGATCCCAGAATAAGCCTAGCCTTGTTGGAATAATACTTGAAGTAGTTTAAGGCCTTGGAATGCTCCTTTGGGGAGTTTACGGCCAAAGGACCATATCCCCTAGAGTTTACGGCCGTAAACTCCTATCGGGTGTTGGTTTTAATTCTTTTGAGGCCCTTGCATGTGTAGGATAGCTTCCATGCTTTTATCTAAGGCTAAAGGGGACAAGAGGCACACTTTTATGTCATCACTTGGAGTTTACAGCCCAAGATATGTTCCTTGGTCGTAAACTCCCTTTAAGGAGTGATTTTGATGTCTTTTGATCTCCATTCAAGTCCCATGTGTTCAAGGTAAATTGTCTTAAGGCTTTTAGGGTGTTTAAGGCATACTTTGCCCTTGAAAAAGGGGTTTACGGCCCAAGATCCTTCCTTGGTCATAAACTCCTAAAACCCTATGATTTTGAAGTGTTTTGGTGTCCAAAATAAGCACAAGTATTAGAGGGTAAAGTCCTTAGGCTTAAGGAGGTGATTTAGGGCATTTATGACCCTTAAAAAGGGGTTTACGGCCCAAGAGAGTTCCTTGGCCGTAAACTCCTATAACTTGTGTTTCTTGTTTGATTTCTAGTCTCAAATGTCCATACCTTAACCCCTAAACAAGTTGTCTAACAAGGAATCGGGACTAGGAAGCCTTTAGGCTCCGTTTTGGAGTTTACTCCCCAAGATCGTTCTTGGGCGGTAAACTCTCGGATCTTGCAGTTTAGACATGTAATTGATGTTATAAATCATATAACAAGTATTGAAACACATTTAGGAAAGTAGACTCACAATCCGGGATGAAAACCCGAAGATCCGTCAGAGAGAATTGGCTTTTCTCTAGTTGGAATTGTGAATAATGAATTAATTAAATTCAGAAATCTATCTATAGTCTTGAAATATTTTGACAGAAAATATTTTTATTCCGGAAGTCAGACTATAACATTATGAAACTTACAATGTTCAAGTTTCACAATTACAGGAGCATCCACTCTCCTGATATATCCAGAAACGTAAACCCTAATGTACACAAACTTGTTCGGACAAGTCTGAAAATTACAGAAACTGGACTACCTTCTATTGAATAGATAATGTTTGTACAAATGGAAATTTTGGGTTGTCACACAACTAATCTACCATTACTTGAAATATCGGTCCCCCACCGGTTACTGAACGTAAGAAAATTCCCTTAGTCGCTCTCAGCGACTTAAGAAGATACATCGACTACCTAATTTGCTCTATCAACCCAACCACTCTGGCTCTAGAAAATCTAGGATCCCCGATCCCCTACCTTACCCTAAGGTCTCTACCAGGTCTCACCTGTTGCTAATAGAACACGGGCTCGCCCACGAGTCTCGCCCATCTATACTTCAGAGCGGCCTCTCCTACAGGTCTTACCTATCCAAGGCTATGCAAACCCACTCATCCTCTAATCTCATCTAGCTAAACTTTCTTGATTCTTATCATGCTAACTCAGAGATACGGGCCCCGCCCACCCTCCGCTAACTAAGCTTCTAATGAATGCTACAGCTTACCTACAATCTTACATCACTCCTAGTCTCCAATGACCTACCTCTTTTCGAATCCAATCATAATGTGGCCCACTCACATCCAGGCGGCTGCTTCGCCCTATCTTAAACTATCTGAAAAACCCTGCCAGTGAATCACGCATCTGATACATTCGTACCATCGAATAGGGACCGAAAATGCTACGGGCCACCTCGTTGTCTTACTATACTTGTTCTGCCAACTAGTGAATGCTACGGGCCAGCCCCATAGTCTTACAAAACTTCTGCGCTACCAGCCAACTGATGCTACGGGCCACCCCGCAGTCTCACCATACTTCTACACTATCTGCCAACTAATGCAATGGGCCATCCCACAGTCTTACTATACTAATGCTACAGGCCACACCGCAATCTAACTATACTAATATACGATTATTACGGGCCACACTACAATCTTACAACTCCCTTACTTTATCTACTAACTAGTGCATGCTACGGGTCACCCCATAGTCTTACAACACTCCCACAGTATCTACTAACCATTGTTACGGACCACCCCACAGTCTTACGGTCACACCCCCAAACCAGAACGGCGGAAACGTTCGGGGGCGGAGGACGTCATATTCAGGATCATAACAGTTCATAGAAAGGAAAGTACACACCACCATATATATTAAAGTTTCCAAGATGTTTACATAATTGTATTCATTACATGTTCAAAGATAAATACATAAACATCATCCAAAAGAAGTAATTAACGCCAGCGCGTTAATCCCAAAAGTTGATTCCCAAACCTGCTTAGCGGTTCCCTGAGAATACAAGTTATTTCAAAGAAAAAGTGTTAACAATTAAGTTGGTGAGTTCATAAGTAGTTTAGAAAAATTGGATGCCATTCCAAAATGGGTGTATATTTTCCAGAAAATGCAGCATTTCAAATGTAAAGAGTTGTGATTTGTTGTGTTGAAAGTGAATGTATTAGATCCAGAAAATCCCATATTTTCCCTAATGGTTGAGATACGAGTTGTTGTGTTTTCCAAGAAAAACCCTTATTTTCTTATAAAAGTATGAAATGCATATAAATGTTCGTATTATAAATTGTAAATAATTGCACCAGGAAAATCCCTTATTTTCCTATTAGTTGTTTGGTTTGTATGCAGGAGAAACCCTTATTTTCCTAATATAATTGGCAGTCTCTAAGACCGAAAATCGCAAGAAACCGACGTTCTCAAAAGTTGTGTCATAGTTTTATATAGTAAAACTATACGAAGATCGCATTTATTAGATGAAGAATAGTTTTAATAGCTACTCGTTCATAATAGCATAATACCATAATAATTGTATATCCGATGAGTTTTATAACCATACTAAACATAATATGCCTGTAACGACGTTCTTCAGGCGTCGCAGCGTTATGACAACTGTCACCCCAAAAGACGGACTGTAGCTAACAGTCAGGGCGCGGGATCATGACTTCCCGTATAGATCTATACACATTTGACACATTCTCCGAACGCGAGACTCTGGTTATAGACAGGACTTGCAGCATTACTTTCAAATAAAGAAAAGTAACGTTTGAAGATATACACGTCTCATGGATTCTCAAGTAAGCCCGTATTAAAGTGATAGTTTTCTATGCAAAGTTTATCCTTTTTCACAATGTTTGACAAAGCAAAATCATAAGTTTTTAGAATGTATAAAACGACTTAACAACGAAAGTTACTTTGAAATCATTATATACTTTGTATAATGTCTGATGCACGCAAAGTATGACAAGAGTTTTCCATAATAGTAATGAGTTCCAAGTGATTTATTCGATAAAACAAGTAAAGTGAAACTTTATAAAATACACGATAATAACCGTATGTTTACTTGTATTCCCCCCCTAAAAGAGTATAAAAGCATTTAAAATGTATTTAAAGTGTGTTTGAAAGGGGTATGAACTCACCTGAAAGTTTGAAGATAGCAAGATGGAAAACCGGGTAGAGTTTCGTCTCAGGAAATGGATTTTCCTCGGAAATCTCGGGATTCCTCGGGAGAAAAATCGACCTTCGGGACTTGCACAAAATGACCAGGGCTTCGGGGTAGTGCGAGCACGGAAAACGAGGTAAAACGCAAGAAAAAGGAGAGAGAATGGGCCATTTTCCCGGGAACCCTCGCATGCTATTTATAGGGGGGCCTGAGAGGCCACGTATGCGGGGCGTACGCTCGTACGCAGCGCGTACGCGTACGTCATGCGTGACCGAAGCCTCGACTGCCTCAGCCTCGGATGGGACGGCTCAGGCAGTCGGGTCGGATGGGACGGCGGGTTGGACGGGCGGGTCGGGTGCCTTGCATAGGGCGACGTGGACGGTTTGAGGCCAAGTTCCTCGGGTACGCGGGGCGTACAGGAGTACGCAGCGCGTACCTCGGATGAGGACGCTGACTCCCCTTCGGATAATACCGAAGTTTTATAAAAAAAAATATATAAATTAATTATCAAACTTCGAAAATTCATATTTCCTTCATACGAACTCCGTTTTTGACGTTCTTTATATCCCCGCGAAGGTGAGACTACGATCTACAACTTTCATTTAGATTTTGTTGGCAAATTCCGGAATTATTTTTATTATTTATTTATTAAAATGACGTGATTAAGGAATTTCTTTAAAAATTCATAACTTATTCATACGATGTCCGATTTGAGCGTTCTTTTTATGCATGTTTGTAGTTTAACGATATCTACGACTTTAATTTAGACACCTAATGTCGGAAAGTGTTTTATTGAAACTTTGCGTTTTTACGCAACTTCGCATTGCTGGTTTTTGTCGGAAAACTTAGAATGAGCATAACTTCTTCGTTATAACTCGGATTTTTGTGTTATTTATATGTTTGGAAACCTTAAGACGATAACTACCACATAGTGTACTCCAAATAGAGTTTTTGAATACTTCATTTTTCGATGATATTCTATTTCCTTTCTCAAAGAGGTTACAGGACTCGATTTTTACTGACTTGAAATAACTGGTTGTTACATCATCCCTCCGTTAGAGGGAATTTCGTCCCGAAATTTTAATACAAAAGAAGAGTCTTAGGGGATGGGGAAGAGATGTGGATACTTCTGTTGCATTTGATCTTCTCGTTCCCACGTGAACTCAGGTCCCCTCTTAGCATTCCATCGGACCTTTACTATTGGAATGCGACTCTGTTTAGTTCGTTTAACTTCCCTATCCATGATCTCGATGGGTTCTTCCACAAAGTTAAGATTTTCATTTAGTTCGATCTCATCGAGTGGAATTACAAGTGTTTCGTCGGACAGACACTTCTTTAGGTTTGATACGTGGAATACTGGATGTACTTTGTTAAGCTCAATTGGAAGTCGGAGTTTGTAGGCTACTGGACCAATCCTTGAAATGATTTCGAAGGGTCCAATGTACCTAGGATTTAGCTTCCCACGCTTTCCAAAGCGTATCATTCCCTTCCAGGGTGAGACCTTCAGTAGTACCCGATCGCCAATCTGAAATTCCAAGGGTTTACGTCTTTTGTCGGCATAGCTCTTTTGCCTATCCCTCGAGGATTTCAGTCGTTCTCGTATTTGCACGATCTTTTCAGTAGTTTCCCTGATGATCTCTGGACCAGTGAGGGTGCTATCAGGGACTAGACCTTTTGCTAGTTGTGTGTCGCCCACTTCCGTCCAGCACAGAGGTGATCTGCACTTACGGCCGTAAAGGGCTTCAAATGGAGCAGTATTGATACTAGTATGATAACTATTGTTATAAGAGAACTCAACCAAAGGTAAGTGAACATCCCATGCTTTACCAAAGTCGATTACACATGCTCGCAACATGTCTTCCAAGGTTTGGATCGTTCTTTCGCTCTGTCCGTCAGTTTGGGGGTGATAGGCAGTACCCATGTCCAATCTTGTTCCCATGGATTTTTGCAATGATTGCCAGAATCTAGACGTGAATCTGCTGTCTTTATCCGAGATGATAGACATTGGCACTCCATGAAGTCGTACGATCTCTCGGATGTAGATTCTTGATAGCTTTTCCATTTTATCAGTTTCCTTGATCGGTAGGAAATGAGCGGACTTGGTTAATCTATCGACGATTACCCAAATAGTATCTTGGCCACCCTGAGTTTTGGGCAGTTTCGTTATAAAGTCCATGGAAATCTGCTCCCATTTCCACTCAGGAATTTCAGGTTGTTGGAGTAGTCCTGAGGGTTTCTGGTGTTCTATTTTGATCTTGGCGCAAGTCAAACACCTGCTCACATATGTAGCGATCTCTGCTTTCATGTTTGGCCACCAGTAGAGTTGTTTGAGATCTTGATACATCTTGTCTGACCCGGGATGTACGGAGTATGGAGTCTTGTGTGCCTCGCTCATAACTACCTCTCTAAGTCCACCAAACTTGGGCGTCCATATTCGGTTCATGAGGTAGCGTGCTCCGTCACTCTTGATTTCTAAATTCTTGTCCATTCCCCTAAGGGTCTCACCTGTCACGTTTTCGGGTTTCAGGGCCTTTATTTGAGCTTCCTTGACTTGTGTCGACAGGTGCGAATGGATTGACATGGCTAATGACTTCACTCTTCGTCCAGAGTACTCCTTACGACTAAGGGCATCTGCCACGACGTTAGCCTTTCCTGGATGATAGCGAATCTCACATTCGTAGTCGTTGAGCAATTCGACCCAACGTCGCTGTCTCATGTTCAACTCCTTCTGGTCGAAGATGTGTTGTAGGCTCTTGTGGTCTGTAAAGATAGTGCATTTGGTACCATATAGGTAGTGTCTCCAGATTTTAAGAGCGAAGACCACCGCCCCAAGTTCTAAATCATGAGTGGTGTAATTGACCTCATGCGTTTTCAGTTGTCGTGAGGCATATGCAATAACCTTTCCCCTCTGCATTAGTACACAGCCCAGCCCTTGCTTCGAAGCGTCACAATACACCACAAAATCTTCGGTCCCTTCTGGGAGAGAAAGGATGGGCGCGCTGCAAAGGGCCTGTTTCAAAGTCTGAAATGCAGCATCTTGCTTTTCTCCCCAATTGTAGGTCACAACTTTCTGGGTTAAGGCAGTAAGAGGCTTTGCGATGCTGGAGAAATTCTGGATGAACCTTCGGTAATAACCAGCAAGACCTAGAAATTGGCGAATTTCTGTTGGTGTAGTTGGCGCAGACCAGTTTTTGATAGCCTTGATTTTTTATGGATCCACGTGGATTCCTTCCTTGCTGACCACGTGACCGAGGAAGTCCACCTTTCTAATCCAAAATTCACATTTTGAGAATTTTGCATACAGTCTCTCAGTCCGTAACGTCTCTAAAACTTGCCTCAGATGTTGACCATGCTCTTCTTTATTCTTTGAATAAATGAGTATGTCGTCTATGAATACTATCACGAATTTATCCAAGAATGGACGACATACCCGATTCATTAGATCCATGAACACGGCCGGGGCATTGGTTAGTCCGAACGGCATCACTACGAACTCGTAATGTCTGTATCGTGTTCGGAAGGCCGTCTTGGGAATATCACTCTCCAGGACTCGCAACTGGTGATATCCCGACCTCAGATCGATCTTGGAGAAGTAGTTGGCTCCTTGGAGTTGGTCGAATAAGTCATCGATTCAGGGTAGGGGGTATCGGTTCTTGATGGTAAGTTTGTTGAGTTCTCGGTAGTCGATGCACATTCTGAATGCTCCATCCTTCTTTTTCACGAACAGTACGGGTGCTCCCCATGGCGAGAAGCTCGGCCTGATGAATCCTTTTCCAAGTAGTTCATTCAGTTGGCTGGATAGCTCCTGCATCTCTGCCGGGGCTAATCGATAGGGTGCTTTGGCTACTGGGGTAGCTCCGGGAACTAGATCGATTCGGAACTCAACTTGTCTCGCGGGTGGTATTCCCGGAAGGTTCTCGGGAAAGACGTCGGGAAAATCGCGTACGTCGGGCACACTCTTGATGTCTTGGACTTCGCGTTTCACATCTACAACATGTGCCAAGAATGCGTGACACTCCTTGCGTAGGCATTTCCGAGCTTGGATACTTGAGATGATACGAAGAGTGGTACTTGGTTTGTCGCCCAAGACAATGAAAGTTTCGCCGGTTGGCAGATTAAGGCGAACGGCCTTATCGTAACATAGAATGTCCGCATGATGAGAACTCAGCCAATCCATGCCAATGATGACATCGAAACTCTTAATCGAGACTGGCATGAGGTTGATTGAAAAGGGATTATCGTTTAAAGTTAGGGTGCAGTTTAAGTATATCTCCTTAGTGCCTTCGGTTTTCCCGTTGGCCATTTCTACTATGAATGGTTCACTTAATGATTGTGGTATTGATTTTAGCAGGCCTTTAAAGTCGTGACTCACAAAACTCCTTTCCGCTCCACTATCAAACAAAATGCATGCATACGAGTTATCGAGAAGAAACGTACCCGTAACAACAGTAGGGTCCGCAATGGCTTCATCTTGTCCCATTGCGAAAACTCGCCCCCTTCCGCCGGTATTCCGGTTGTTTGCCTTTGGGCAGTCCCTGCGGTAGTGCCCCGTGTCTCCGCACTCAAAGCAGGCGCGGCTTACCCCGGTATTAGTAGTGGGGACGGATGGTTGGGTTGGACCTTTGCAATAGCAGGTTGTATGTCCCTTCTTATTACACTTGGTGCATTGAAGATCAGGGCAAGGACCATGGTGGTGGAAGCTGCATCAGTTGCATTTAGGAAGTTTCCCATTATATGAGCTTGTGGGGGCAGGGTTCACAGGTATAGTCATAGCGTGGGTCGCTATTACTTGTTGTTTCTTGGGGTTTTCCTGGAGAGTTTGTCCCCTCCTTTTGTTCCAAGTCCTACTCTGGCCCTGAGCCTCCCTAGGTGGATTTGCGGTTGTTGAAATGATACTGGGTTTTACTCCGTGGTCGATGAGTCGCTGAGCCAGGCGTTTAGCACTGTTGTAGGTAACAGGGCCGGAAGCTAGGACATGCCCTTGAATCTGGGGTGACAACCCCCAAATGTACCTTTCAACCTTCTTTGATTCTGGGTTGACCATGGTAGGGCACAGTGCAACGAGGTCGTTGAACCTAGCTGTGTAGGTGACTAGGTCAGACCCAGTCATTTTCAGATTCCAGAGCTCCTGCTCCAGCTTTTGCACTTCGCCCCTTGGGCAGTATTCTTCCAGTAGTAGAACCTTTAGATCGTCCCAACTCATGGCGTTGGCGACAGTGAGCGTCACTGAATTCACATGGCTTTTCCACCAAGTGAGGGCTCGATCCACGAAAGTGCAAGCAGCGAACTTGACTTTGCTTGCTTCTAGGCATGAGCAGATCTCGAAGACCGTTTCGGTCTTCTCGAATCATTGCATTAGTGCAATGACTCCCCCAGTTCCATTAAAAGTTTTTGGCTTAGCGTTACAGAACTCCTTGTAAGTACATTCTCTTCCTTGGCCATGACCAGTGCCATGATTTGGATGATTCGTGCTGCTTCCCGCCCCTCCATTTCTGTGAGAGTTTATTTGCGAGAGGGCTGCAGTTACTGTTGCTGTGATAGCAGCCTGGACCATGGCTGGATCATAAGCTGGTGGTGGAGGTGGTGGTGGTACCGTGCTCGGCCTGGGCCTTAGGTTTGGACGAGGAGGCATCGTGCTGCCAAAAGAAAAAAAATATGGAAAAATTTATAAGTTTTGGCAGTTCATAGTTGAATGATATTGAGTTAACTTCTAATAGTTCTAAGAAGTTGGGTTTGACTGACACAATGTTTTGAGCTTGAAAGTAAAGTTTGAATAGATGTACCAATGAATCGAACGATTTGCGCATGATTAACAACAACAAGAAAAGGGGTATACCCTTATATATATTAAACATATAGTTGTGTTACAGCGGGGTCTAGACAAAATTTCTTGGCCTTTCTAAAGGCCTCCGATTACAGAACAATTTAAAGAAAATAATACTTTTATCCGAAGTCCTAATTTATAACAAAATTTGAGGGTTGGGCAAGTACTACTTGCGGTGCGCTTTGCGTTTGGAGCTCAACTCCGTGTCGGACTGCTTCGACTCCATGAGGCGTCTATCAAACGCAGCTTGTTTTTCTCTTAATTCTGCGAAGGCCGCATTCGCTTGTGCTTGAAACGCTTCGGCGCGAATGTGGATGTCGTTCTGCAACAACTCTAGGCGGTTGATATCGGCCGTGTGGATTTGTACTTCCACATTGACCTCTCGGATTCGGTTGGCTTGCACTCCGGATTGATAGCACTGGTTGGCGAGTTTGCCAACCATGACCGGAAGTGCGCGGTCGGCTGATCCCCCGCCTCTCACATCATAGAAGTCTCGGCACATGCCGTAAGGAGGGCGTAAGCTTTGTTGTTGGCTCCAATGATGGAGGTGACTTCCCCACACTGGAGTGGGTCCTTGGAAATTCCTCACGTGGACGGGAGATTATGGGATTGGTGGATTTATAATTTCTGGCTCCGAATCCGTGCCAGAGTCATCCCCTCCCTCCAACTCTATAGGCTCTTCGTCTTCTTCAGGATCTTCTTCAATCCACCCTCCATTACCTTGGTTGGGGTAGTAGGGGTCATTGGGGTGATGGAATCCCGTCATTTAGACTGTACGAGAATAGAGTTAAAAGTTTACTATAAGCTAGAGCACATGAAACTTACCCTTAAGTTTAATGGTTGACGGCACTCGAATACTCCCTCAATATTCTTTAGCGATATGCTTTTGGTAAGTTTTAAATTTGTTGTCCATTACAGCCACTCCTTGGCATACGTTAGTCGGCTCTTGGACAAATATAGTTGATCAGGCTATATTCTTCCCAGTTCCGATTACATGTCCCAAGGCGTACCTGTGCCGCACAACTTATTTATAATACTTCTAAAGTTATTTACTATGAAACTGTTATTAGTATAAAAATGAGTGCATGCTTACCTTAAAACTAATTTGGTTTACTTTCAAAAGTATGAATTTTTCTCAGAGTGTTTTTGCCCAGTTGAGTTTATAGTTGTATATCAAAAAGGAATGGTTTTGATATACTTAATTCCCTATAAACAAAGCTCTGATACCAATCTGTCACACCCCCAAACCAGAACGGCGGAAACGTTCGGGGGCGGAGGACGTCATATTCAGTATCATAACAGTTCATAGAAAGGAAAGTACACACCACCATATATATTAAAGTTTCCAAGATGTTTACATAATTGTATTCATTACATGTTCAAAGATAAATACATAAACATCATCCAAAAGAAGTAATTAACGCCAGCGCGTTAATCCCAAAAGTTGATTCCCAAACCTGCTTAGTGGTTCCCTGAGAATACAAGTTATTTCAAAGAAAAAGTGTCAACAATTAAGTTGGTGAGTTCATAAGTAGTTTAGAAAAATTGGATGCCATTCCAAAATGGGTGTATATTTTCCAGAAAACGCAGCATTTCAAATGTAAAGAGTTGTGATTTGTTGTGTTGAAAGTGAATGTATTAGATCCAGAAAATCCCATATTTTCCCTAATGGTTGAGATACGAGTTGTTGTGTTTTCCAAGAAAAACCCTTATTTTCTTATAAAAGTATGAAATGCATATAAATGTTCGTATTATAAATTGTAAATAATTGCACCAGGAAAATCCCTTATTTTCCTATTAGTTGTTTGGTTTGCATGCAGGAGAAACCCTTATTTTCCTAATATAATTGGCAGTCTCTAAGACCGAAAATCGCAAGAAACCGACGTTCTCAAAAGTTGTGTCATAGTTTTATATAGTAAAACTATACGAAGATCGCATTTATTAGATGAAGAATAGTTTTAATAGCTACTCGTTCATAATAGCATAATACCATAATAATTGTATATCCGATGAGTTTTATAACCATACTAAACATAATATGCCTGTAACAACGTTCTTCAGGCGTCGCAGCGTTATGACAACTGTCACCCCAAAAGACGGACTGTAGCTAACAGTCAGGGCGCGGGATCATGACTTCCCGTATAGATCTATACACATTTGACACATTCTCCGAACGGGAGACTCTGGTTATAGATAGGACTTGCAGCATTACTTTCAAATAAAGAAAAGTAACGTTTGAAGATATACACGTCTCATGGATTCTCAAGTAAGCCCGTATTAAAGTGATAGTTTTCTATGCAAAGTTTATCCTTTTTCACAATGTTTGACAAAGCAAAATCATAAGTTTTTAGAATGTATAAAACGACTTAACAACGAAAGTTACTTTGAAATCATTATATACTTTGTATAATGTCTGATGCACGCAAAGTATGACAAGAGTTTTCCATAATAGTAATGAGTTCCAAGTGATTTATTCGATAAAACAAGTAAAGTGAAACTTTATAAAATACACAATAATAACCGTATGTTTACTTGTATTCCCCCCCTAAAAGAGTATAAAAGCATTTAAAATGTATTTAAAGTGTGTTTGAAAGGGGTATGAACTCACCTGAAAGTTTGAAGATAGCAAGATGGAAAACCGGGTAGAGTTTCGTCTCAGGAAATGGATTTTCCTCGGAAATCTCGGGATTCCTCGGGAGAAAAATCGACCTTCGGGACTTGCACAAAATGACCAGGGCTTCGGGGTAGTGCGAGCACGGAAAACGAGGTAAAACGCAAGAAAAAGGAGAGAGAATGGGCCATTTTCCCGGGAACCCTCACATGCTATTTATAGGGGGGCCTGAGAGGCCACGTACACAGGGCGTACGCTCGTACGCAGCGCGTACGCGTACGTCATGCGTGACCGAAGCCTCGACTGCCTCGACCTCGGATGGGACGGCTCAGGCAGTCGGGTCGGATGGGACGGCGGGTCAGACGGGCGGGTTGGGTGCCTCGCATAGGGCGACGTGGACGGTTTGAGGCCAAGTTCCTCGGGTACGTGGGGCGTACAGGAGTACGCAGCGCGTACCTCGGATGAGGACGCTGACTCCCCTTCGGATAATACCGAAGTTTTATAAAAAAATATATATAAATTAATTATCAAACTTCGAAAATTCATATCTCCTTCATACGAACTCCGTTTTTGACGTTCTTTATATCCCCGCGAAGGTGAGACTACGATCTACAACTTTCATTTAGATTTTGTTGGCAAATTCCGGAATTGTTTTTATTATTTATTTATTAAAATGACGTGATTAAGGAATTTCTTTAAAAATTCATAACTTATTCATACGATGTCCGATTTGAGCGTTCTTTTTATGCATGTTTGTAGTTTAATGATATCTACGACTTTCATTTAGACACCTAAGGTCGGAAAGTGTTTTATTGAAACTTTGCGTTTTTACGCAACTTCGCATTGCTGGTTTTTGTCGGAAAACTTAGAATGAGCATAACTTCTTCGTTATAACTCGGATTTTTGTGTTATTTATATGTTTGGAAACCTTAAGACGATAACTACCACATAGTGTACTCCAAATAGAGTTTTTGAATACTTCATTTTTCGATGATATTCTATTTCCTTTCTCAAAGAGGTTACAGGACTCGATTTTTACTGACTTGAAATAACGGGTTGTTACACTTACCACACTTCTCATACTATCTGACCACTGGTGAATGCTACGACTATCAGGTAGTCTGACAACACCTTCCACACTGACTGGCTGCTAGTGGATGCTACGGCTAACCCATAGTCTTACAATACCTTCCACACTAACTCGACCGCTAATCATGGTCTTTCGCTCACTACTAATCCGTACATACCCATAATCGAGCATACAAGCACAATCTAGTACCCTAAGCTGTACTCATGTCCTAACTGAATCTCCTAACTAATTCTTCTGAAATCTTCTATTAGACATCCCGAGAATACGATCTCACAATTGGCAAGTTTTTCGAACGTCCAATTCACACTATCCTCAATTCATATAGCCGCCTGGGCCGTCTTTCTCCCTAACAGGAGAGCAAAACTTATCCCATTTTCAAAACCGCTTCTGCTCCCATAACATGATTGTTTCTCCCCCACTTAGCTTCGGCTAAGTCTTTACGGCACGCGAAAGTCCAAGGATTTCCATTCCTTCCTCCCTTACACAATATGCATGATAACTACCATCGCCTTAATCTTGGTAGTGATTTGTCACTAGCCCACTCCAAATACCGTACGATTATGGAATACTAGATGAACACTTCCTGCATCCCTGATACTGATAATCCCCTGAGCTCAAACTGACATCCTTAAGGTCTGAATAACTAATGCTCAGAGCAACCTCTTCAGTGATAGACCACTTCCCTTGATGCTTCCAAAAGCTATCCCAAACACCAAGACTAGAACCACCGAACCCTAAAAATGGTGGATGACTACTCCATGGACCCTACCCACCGACCTCCACGTAACGCTCCTGAACCGTCCTTAAGGTCTGAATAACTAATGCTCAGAGCAACCTCTTCAGTGATAGACCACTTCCCTCGATGATTCCAAAAGCTACCCCAAACACCAAGACTAGAACCACTAAACCCTAATAATGGTGGATGACTACTCCATGGACCCTGCCTACCGACCTCCACGTAACGCTCCTGAACTGTTTTTGGTCGCAACCGAGATAATACTGGACACTTCAAACCTGAAGTGAGAGATGACCTTACACTAGCTACTAATAGTTCCTGGTATGCAATTGGAATATGAGAAATCTAAAAATACAATCCGAATACAAGCAAAGAGACAACTCATACATACTATCACCTGAGACTGAGGTAAGAACAATCCTGATACATATAAAATCGAAAATAGCCATCGATACATACCTGCAACATTCCCTACTGTAATCCAAATCTCCTTCATCTGTCACTGCAAGGCCCTACCCTCTCACCCATACGTAATCCTCAAAGTTATCGGGGCAGACGCACACCATGCTTCTCCCTTCATCATCGGGCAGTCGGCCTTCTTGTGGCCCACCTGATTGTAGTGAAAACATATTGGGCTTGCCCCCTGTGGGCAGTCCCTACTGACGTGACCATCACTGCCACACTTATAGCAGCCTGGATCCGTGGAACGACAAACTTCCTCTTGCAGTTTCCCGCATGTGTTGCACTGACTTCGGCCTTACCGACCTACTAATCGCTGATCTGAAGACTTGGGTCTCTTCCTGGGACCCTCCAAAGTATACATCTGATCCGACCTCCTTTTTGCAATGTGATCCAAATCAATCTCCCTTTCCCGCGCCCTAGCAATCATATAGTCCAGGGTCGGGCATGCCGAGAAGTTGACGTGCTCCCGAATACCAGCTCTCAACATGTCATGATAGCGGGTCCTTTGCATCTCCTCATCCCTTTCATACTGAGGCACCAATAAGGCCCTCTCCCAAAACTTGGCGGTAATCTCCACCACCGACTTCATCATTTGTCTCATGTCTAGGAACTCCCTGGCCAGCTGTAGAAGCTCTACAACCGGTGTAAACTCCTCCCTAAACCTGGTCACAAAGTCGGACCAGGTCACAGACTCAATGGATGAGGCTCCCAAGGAATCACCAACTGACTCCCACCAGTCTCTAGCTCTGTCCCTCAAGCATCATGCAGAAAATCAAACCTTCGACCCCTCGGGATAGAATCTTGTCAACTATGCAGACTTAATGTTTGTAATCCATCTTCTGGCAACAATGGGGTCCTTCACCCCGTGGAAGTCTGGCGCGCCACTCCCCCTGAAGTCCTTGAAGGACAATGTGCGTGATTCTGACTGGCTGGATGCCATATCACTTCGGAACGCTCTGAGGTGATCCTCCATCAGCTCAATAATCCCTTGCTTGATCGACCCGAAAATCACTGGGGTCGACTCAAGGATACCTCTCGTGATCTCATATGCGATGAACTCGCGTAGTCCCTCATCCACTGGCTCGAAACCTGCACCTGAATCTGATCCTGAATCGGATCCTTATCCTCCTGCTCAGTATCGTGTAATCATCACCATTCTGAAACAAAACACATAATTGTCAGGGTCGTATGTCACCTCAGAAGGTCTCACATACTACAAGTTTCCTGGTTTTATCTTGTCGCTCCTTGACTCGAGTACGGATCCTCTGCTTTCAGTAGTACGGGCCCATACTACCTTCCACATTTGTCCGTACTTTCCTCAAGGATTGCTTCGACTTTACAAAGTCCCCTCTACTACTGCTGCTTTCTATTACTCTCCTCATAGGCTTACCCTAAGGAAATCTCCAATCCTAAACCCAGTCCTTAGCTATTGAAAGACTCTTCATAATTCCAATTAACCACTACATGAATACCATCACATGTGACGAGGCTTGGATAATCCTTTGAGTAAAAGACTCATCCCTACAACGGTTAGACTCAGACAAGCGTTGTGCAATAGGGTTAAGTCCAACACTCTGAGATTATTCAACCATGATCACATGTGACTTAACGCATTCATCTAGTAGCTAACTCCCATTACTTAAAGTCCTTTAAAGCACAAAGCAAGCAACATTTAGACAAGCGGGAAATCTAACCAAACAATCCGTTCTATCCACTTATTAGGAATCTACACTAGCATGCAATTCTAGGGCTCATATAATCAGGCATAACCTAAACAGACCATCCTACTACTGGCTGATTAGTTCTAGCATTCAATTCTATAAGTTCACATAAGCATACAGGCATGTCTCTTAGATCCTTAGCCATAATCTAGCATGCAATTCATATAATCATATAATGTCACATATCAAACATGTATTGGTATTTTGGGAACCACTTACTTGAGCTCGGTCGATTGCACGCATCACACACCTTGTTCTTTTCAAAGTTCTTTTCTCTTTTCAAATACTTTTCAAGTCCCTTTTGAAAATTTTCATATCAAGCCCTCAGTTTGAGTCTAGACACACCCGAGAGTGTGCCTGAATCCCTCAAACCAAGGCTCTGGTACCAACTTGTAACATCCTAAAATTCAAGACCAAAAATTTCGTTTTGATTAATTAAAAACCGCTAAATAAATTTTGCTCAATCATTTAATAACATTCTCAATAATACATTTATTAGAGTTTTAAATCCCTTAGATCATCTAGTGCGGAAAACATGGTGTGATGCGCTGTGATTGCCCCGAGCTCCTTCCTTGGAAATACATTAATACCTGAAACAAATAGCTGAAAACCGTAAACATGAAGCTTAGTGAGTTCCCTATATACCACCATGCATATCAACTGATCCATACATGCCATACGTAACCATGAGCCATGCATAACAAACATATCCATAATCAAGTAAGGTGCTATGTGCCAAACATAGTCTTGCTGTTATGCCACGGGCTGCACGTGGTCTTCCTTGTCAAGCCTGGGCCACTCCCTGGGTCTTACAAAAGAGTGCCAAGGGATACCCCTTGGTCTTCCATGCAAGCATCACAAAAACAACGATACATACTACTCTACTAGGCTACTCAGCATACGGTGTGCCAGGAGCCACCTCCTGGTCTTTCATACATAACAACATATAATGTGCCAAGAGCCATCTCATGGTCTTTCATACATATTGCCTAGGGTTAACCCCTGGTCTTCCTACCATACATAAACAAATACATTGTGCCAGGAGCCACCTCCTGGTCTTTCATACATAATGCCTAGGGCTAACCCTCGGGTCTTCCTACCATACATAATAGCATACTGTGTGCTAGGAGCCTCCTCTTGGTCTTTTATACATAATGCCTAGGGCTAACCCCCGAGTCTTCCTACCATACATAAACTAAATGGGTCGGCATTGTGGTCGTAGACCCATACAAACAGTGAGGAGACGCACCTCACATTGTTGAAGACTTGTTAAACACTTCTGACTGCTAACCGGCATTTCTAAACTGCTGACCCTTCTGCTTCTCGAACTATCAGTACCCAAAACAACATTTAGACCATAATAATCCACAAGTCAACCCTGGTCAAACTTGGTCAAAGTCAACAGTCAAAGTTAACCTCCAGTTGACTTGACTCATCGAGTTGATCTACCAACTCGTCGAGTCCATACTCCTCCAACCCCATACAACCCCGAATCCACTCGTCGAGTCTAGCAATAACTCAACGGGTTCTCTTTCAACCATACAATCGGGACCAACTTCATCCGACTCGCCAAGTTCGACCTTGAACTCGTCGAGTTCATCATCCACATATGAATGTGTCTAGCCTGTGACTCGTCGAGTTGTATGAACAACTCATCGAGTCCATCTTCATAACTAAGGAGATTGCCTTAGACTCATCGAGTTCTTCCTTGAACTCGTCGAGTATGATGAACTTCATGATCATTATGGACTCGGGCCGACTGAGTCCCTTTCCAAGCTCACTCATACCCTTAATAGAAGGGTTTTGGGGCAAGAACTGGCCTGACTCGCCTAGTCCCACAAATGACTCGCTGAGTCTCTCTATGTTCAACACTATTAAGACGATTTCAGACAAGCTTAAGGCATCCAAGACCCAGATCTGGCCTCCTAGGGTCGTGATATCACACAAAGCCACTACCTTTGCACCCATGCATGACCCTTTTTGCTCAAAAGCCAAAATAACTCCTTAAACTTTGCATGGAGAGGTATAATGGCATAAAACTTCCATCTTTATGCCTCTACTACTCTGAACACCTCTAAATCTAGAAGGATCTAGCTTGGGGACATCCAAATCCCACAAGACATCCTTCTTGGACCATAAACTCCATAAAAAAGGAGATAAATATATCTATCAAACTAGAAGTCAAGGTGAGAACTTGATTACCAGAAAATGAAGAAGATGAAGCAAACTTCCTGGATCTACAACCTTCTCCTTGGACCTCCAACCTCCTCCTTCTTCTTCTAGACTTCAAGAACACTCTAAATCCTTCAATAAAGGCTCACACACTCAAAGAGAACACTAGGGTTTCGTGGGGCAGGTTATGGACAATGGAGGCTACAAACGAGGTTGATAGAATGAGAATAAGATGCTTAAATAGGGCACCAACTCCCGATTTAGGGTTTTCCCAAAACCTGGCCAACTCGCCGAGTCAGGGGACTCGGCGAGTAGGTCACTTAACCCGCAACTAAAATCGCGCTCCTACTCGTCGAGTCACCCATCTACTCGACGAGTCACTCCCTTATTTGAGGTTTCCTTTCCTTTCTAGGCCTCCTGAATTCAGTGTGTTACATTCCTACCATCACATGAGGGCCAAAAGAGCTTGATTTTCTTGATATTCAACCGAAGGGC
Source organism: Lactuca saligna (assembly GCF_052625555.1). NCBI lineage: Eukaryota > Viridiplantae > Streptophyta > Magnoliopsida > Asterales > Asteraceae > Lactuca > Lactuca saligna. The sequence goes on along the minus strand of NC_136422.1, from coordinate 180,883,396 downwards.
CAATTTTGGGTCAATAATCTTAATGATGTTTAACGTTTTGGCTACCTCCTCCTAATCTCCAATAAATATGCCATCATCAATGTACAATGCACGTAGAAGGAGCTTGTAATTATCTCTAATATTATGCAAAAGCAGGTGCAACACAAAGGCAAAAAGAAGTGGTCCCAATGGGTCTCTTTGCTTAACTCCAGTAGTAGACCAAATATGCATGTCTCCTAGAAACAACTTGCTCTTTGATTATATAGGAATTCAACCCACAAGAATATAGAAGGACACCTCACAATAATACGGATCTATAACTACTTTTATTGTTTTCAAAATATCTATGTTTAGGTTAAAAAAAAAAAAAACACTCTGGACGAAGAGGAGTAACCGCAAAGCAAATAGTTGAGGGGTTGAGGGACAGAATTTAAAAAAGGCGATGATATTATGTATTTCTACTTTCTCACCTCAAGAAATCTCTTGTTTCCATTTGAGTCTCAAGATTAGTTTAAAACGCATCCTTTCTCTCTTTCTCTCTCCTCTCTTTGCTTTCTCTCACCGAAGGCTTCGTCTTTGTTTCTCTCTCCTCCGCCCTCTGCCTAAGCGTTTTCTTTCTCTCTTTTCCCAAAAGAAAAATAAACATTCGGCTACAATAGTAGAAGAAGCAGAGCTCCCATCATCACTGTAATTTGATTCCCCAACTTATCCTTCTGTTTTGATTTTTCTTACATAATATTTGAACTCCAATTCTTCTCCTGTCGATATTTTATCCAAATTATTCCTCTTCCGGATCCACATTTAAGATTTCTTGCGCCACTTTCACTCAACCCGCAAAAATCTCATCGTTCATAGCGAACAAACGAGGTAATTCTTTTCATTAAATATTGTATAATTTATCAGCGTGATAAGGGTTATTGCATGTTTAATTAGATCTCAATTGGGTTTTGTTTGTTCGTTTTATTGTATTATCCGCAGGTAAATTGGATAATTTGAAGTTGGTGGCGGTGTATTAATCTGGAGTGAAATGCTAGGGTATGGTGGATTGTCAGGGTTTTACAACCTATTTTGGGTTTCTTGTGATTACCCATCTGGTTAACCTATTGAAACTGTGAGTTTTCCCTCTACTCCTTCGTTTCTTCCCATAGAGTTCCATATTCTTTGATGTTTTTTAGGGCTCAATCGTTTAATTGACCGATTATCTAGTTTCCTGACGTGGGCCCCGTAATTTAAATATCTGTTATATGCGAGATTCTGCCTTTTGCTGTTCAAAAGTTTGCTTCTTAACTAGAATTGTTTATGGCATTGAGGTGCGTGAAATAGTCTTTCTACTGTTGACACTAGACGCATAGGAGAGGGATTGATCTGCTATATGATATAAAAGGATAGATTAAGCTTATAGTTTTACTGTGGTGCTTTCTAATCTAAGAAGATAAAATTTTGATATCATGAAGCATCCCCTAAAAAAGATGTTATGAAGTGATGTTACATTGTCATCAATAGGACAAAATTTGCATTTTCATGTCTCACCCCAAAAAGGTGGGACATGGATTCTCATGTCTGTGTAAAAGACATATATGCCCTCGTCACCCTCACAATCAAAGGTAGCCATAGAAATCCAGTAGGAATGCATTGGACTCACTCTCAATCTCACATCTATGCAAAAGACATGAATACCCTCCAAAACAAAATAAAATTCTTGATATGCATTAAGCATATATAGTGTTGTTATACATAAGATTAACATGTTTTGCATATTTTTAAGGATTGAAAAGAGGATATGGCTCTTCACAAGAATGTTCCTCCCAATGAGCCAGCTAGTGGGAGTTTAAAATCGTTGACTTTTTCCGGAAAGGTGAAGGAGAGAAGTCAACTTGTTGAGATGGAGAATAAAAGAGGAAATGAAGGTGAAGCAGATATTGACCTTCGAGAGGTGTATTTTCTGATTATGCATTTCTTGTCAGCTGGGCCATGTCATCGGACATATGGTCAGTTTTGGAATGAGCTTCTTGAGCATCAGTTGTTGCCTAGAAGATATCATGCTTGGTATTCAAGAACTGGTGCTACAAGTGGAGATGAAGATGATGATGGCAAGTCTTTCCCTTTGAGCTACAATAAGTTGGTGGAAAGGTATCCTATCCATCTTTTATTTCTTTTAATTCAACTTCATTTTCTATATTAAATCATCGGGCTAAAACCTAGAAAAAGTAATGTACTTCCATTTTGTTTGTTTATTATAGCATCCTACTTGTGTTTCCTTCTATTATACCAAAGTATAGCTATTTTTTGCATTTAACCCTTCAATCATCAGCTATAATTGCATACAATAGTTCTTTTCAAACATTATTGTGATGGGTGATCTGAATCTTGTTTAATTTGTGTTTGGTTAGGTATCCTCACATAGAGAAGGATCACTTGGTGAAGCTGTTGAAGCAATTGTTAAGTGGTGCAGCTTCTTCTTCTTCTTCATCATCATCACAGGGCATCATTGTACATACTCCATTGAATGCTGCTGCTGTCCCTACTCTTTTGGGCACTGGCTCCTTTTCACTTTTGAATGGTATTATCTGACCAAATATGATAAAAAAAAAAACTATAAATTTAAACCCTTTTTTTTTTCTTCAAGATTCTCCTATTTGGATATTTGATTGATAGTGAAAGAAACAATGAATGATTATTCAGGTGATGTGAAGAACAAGGAAGTGAAACGGGGCCCACCGGGGTTCATGAGGTGGCCTCATATGCAGGCGGATCAAGTGCGTGGGCTTGGGCTGAGGGAAATTGGTGGAGGGTTTGCAAGGCATCACCGGGCCCCATCCATCAGGGCAGCTTCTTATGCCATTGTGAAGCCCTCCACCATGGTTCAAAAGATGGAGAATCTTAAGAAGCTTAGAGGCCATAGAAATGCTGTCTATTGTGGTAACTCAGCTTTTCAATATCTTTATATATTTTGTAATGTCAGTTATGAGTTTTATGTGTGATGTTTTATTCTTTTCAGCAATATTTGATCGATTAGGGAGATATGTGATTACTGGTTCAGATGACCGGCTTGTAAAAATCTGGTCAATGGAAACTGCATATTGCTTAGCCAGTTGTCGTGGACATGAAGTGAGTAGTACTTAAAATTCCATTTTTAACCCTTAATTTTAATAATGAGAGGTTGATTTATCATTTTTATGTTTCAAAATCAAATAGGGTGACATTACAGACCTTGCTGTGAGCTTCAACAATGCACTGGTTGCTTCTGCTTCAAATGACTGCATTATTCGAGTTGTAAGATCTCATTAAAAGTATTTATTTATGTATATATATATATATTTTTTCATAATTTCATTTTGGTTTAGTTAACTTTTTTTTTTTTTGACAGTGGAGGCTAGCAGATGGGCTTCCGATTTCAGTCTTACGAGGTCACACAGGGGCAGTTACAGCAATTGCCTTTAGTCCTAGGCTGGGCTCCGTTTATCAGCTATTGTCGTAAGTTTATTCTCAAAAATTACATATTTACCCTTGTTTTGTTAGACTTAGATACAACAACAAAAAAAAGGATTATCAAAATTCAAAAGGTGGAGTAAAATTACTTCTTTGCGCATATTTCATAACATTAATCAGATGTCAAACAAACCCATAAAGATTCACATCCAAACAAACACCCCTTAGTTACTGATTGATTCCCCTATGATTTGAACAGAATGGATATTATCTGTAGCTTTATATGATGTTATTCTATTTTGATTTTGAATTTTTATTTTTTTTGGTGTAGGTCGTCTGATGATGGATCATGTAGGATTTGGGATGCTAGGCATTCTCAATTTAGTCCAAGAATATACATTCCTAAGCCTCCTGAACCTCAACCTGGTTAGTAAATATTCTTTTTTTATGATTAAATATTTTTGTTTTGTTTTATTATAAATGAGTTATTTAGGAGTATGTATGTATGTATGTATACCTTTGTATTGGTAGGGAAAAGCAATGGCCCATCAACATCAAATTTTGTTCCTCAAAGTCATCAGATATTTTGCTGTGCATTCAATGCTAGTGGAACTGTTTTTGTCACTGGAAGCTCAGACACTTTTGCAAGGGTATAATCGGGATTTTCAACTTCCTTTTTGATTTAGATTCTGTTTGTTTATGTATGTTGTTTTCATTTTTTAGGTTTGGAATGCGTGTAAACCTAGCAATGATGATCCGGAGCAACCCAATCATGAGATGGATATTTTAGCTGGGCATGAAAATGATGTTAATTATGTACAATTTAGGTACAAATAAAATTTTTTAAACTTTTTTTTTTTTTTTTCCATGGCTAAAAAAGTACCAATCCTTCTGTCTTTTGATGCAGCGGCTGTGCTGTGGCTTCTAGATTTTCTCTATCTGATGCTTCTAAAGAAGAAAACCTTCCGAAATTCAAGAATACATGGTACTTTTTTATTTTTCTTCATAAAAATTGGGTTAAATACAAGAAAATAGCAATGTATGTGTACTACTTTGTTTATTACAGAATTCTACTTACCTAATTATAACAATATCATCCAAATAGAATGTAATATTCAGTGCTATATTTGGATAGAATTTATTAAGCAGTATGTCCTAATAAGGAAAAAGTCTATAATTGGATAGATTTTTCAAACTAGAATGCCTTAATAATCCCATTCCACACGCTTTTGTTTGAGTTTTCAGGTTTACCCATGACAACATTGTCACTTGTTCCCGTGATGGAAGTGCAATTATTTGGGTTCCAAAATCACGAAGATCCCATGTGAGCTATTTTAAGCCTTCCATTTTTATTATTAACTTTTATACCTTCTCATGCATCTGTTAAGATTAAATGAAAGTAAATTGGCATTTCTTGGGATTGTAGGGTAGAGTTGGAAGGTGGACACGGGCGTATCACCTGAAAGTTCCTCCACCACCAATGCCGCCACAACCACCACGAGGAGGCCCCCGGCAAAGGATTCTGCCGACACCACGTGGTGTTAATATGATTGTCTGGAGCCTTGACAACCGTTTTGTCCTTGCTGCCATCATGGGTAGGTTTAATGTATCTTAAAAGTTTCACCTTTTCTTTGCTTTTTCCCAACAAACTGTTTTTTTTTTATTATATAAAATATGCGAACAATGTTTTACCTCTTGACCAATTTATGCGACTCAAATGAACTATGCATATACCACATTTTAACCAATTACCAGTAAAATATTGCATTTTATGATCCTAATGAAACTCTGGTTCATTTTTTTTGCATAAAAACCGCTTTTTTTGCATAGGTTGGGAAAAAATCAAATCTTGTTGCATAAATGCACATTTAACCTTTAAAAAAGGGCAAATGCTAGAAAGCCACTTGAGTATTGTAAGTTTTCCATGAAAGCCATTTCATAATCTTTTACTTTTTTGAACTATTCAGTATTAAGATAACTATTTGATCTCCTTTACAGAAAAGCCTGTAAAGAGGCATAAAATGTAAGGTTTCTATTATTTACCCAAATGTTAAATGGCTTTAATGAAAGTTCTACAGTTCTCAAATAATTTGGCTCTAATAAAAAACATTTTTTCATATTGGTTCTTTTACAAAATAGTAAAAGCTATCTTTCTTAATATTTTGCCCAATTAGCTTCTATTTCAAGGTGGATCTAGTATTTTTATTTCTTTGTATGCATATTTTCTTGCTGAAGTTGTAAATTTTATGGATTAAAGAAGTCCCACTCCCACCCAAATGAGTTGTTATTCATTTCTATTGGATGCAGATTGCAGAATATGTGTCTGGAATGCTGTTGATGGTAGCTTAGTCCATTCTTTAACTGGTCACAGTGAATCTGTAAGTCCTTTTTATTTTGCAGATTGCAGTGAGTTTTTTGAAAATAAGGTGTAATGAGTTTTTTGTGCCTAAAAAGCTGTAACATATGATACTCATAAGATAAGTCCTTAAAGAGTAACATATATATATATATATATATATATATATATATATATATATATATATATATATATAGTATAGAGAAACATATAAAAAGGGGGCATGAAGTATGTTACATTTTCACAAGCAAGAAGTATTCCTAATTCGATAAGATAAAGCTGTGTAATTGTTTTGTAATGATTGTGATATTATTTGTAGACTTATGTTTTGGATGTTCATCCTTTTAATCCACGGATAGCTATGAGTGCTGGATATGATGGAAAAACAATAGTGTGGGATGTGAGTACTTCCTTACTTACTTACATCTTTAAAACTTTATTTATTTTTCATTTTTTCTGTTTTACTAAATGATTTCATTTTGCTTAAAAATTATATATACAGATTTGGGAAGGATTGCCTATTCGTATATTTGAAATCGGACGCTTCAAGCTAGTTGATGGAAAATTCTCTCCGTAAGTTGACAGCATGCAATAATAATCTGTTTCATGTCCATTTTATGCATATCTGATGATTGATTCAGACCCTATTTTACTTGTTCCTTTATTTTGGTTATCATAGCATCCTACTTTCATTTCTTCATATTACAAAATTGTACTTTGAAAAATCGACCCAATTATAGCAAAGTCATCCAAATACAAAGCAATTTCCATTTGTTATTTTTTTAAAAAAAATTGAAAGTAGAATGCTGTAGTTGGGTGGATAAGATTTTTCAAATTACAATGACTTAATAAAAAGAAAAATGATCTATTTATATAAACCACTTAGCTGTTCTTTTCTTGTGATTTATTATTGTATATATATTACCAGGGATGGGACGTCCATTATACTGTCTGATGAGGTTGGTCAGTTATATATATTAAGCACCGGTCAAGGAGAGGCACAGAATGATGCAAAATATGATCAGGTATAAATAAATAAATATTTTTTCATATAAAATATAAATAAAAAGTCAGTTTTTATACTGACACTATATGAGGGTGGCAACCAGTTTTTTCTTGGAGATTACAGGCCACTGGTCCAAGATGCACATGGAAATGTTCTCGATCAAGTTAGTTTTCTTGTTTAAAAATACTTACTATTAATTTTTTTTTTTTTTGGTCAAAATTACGCAAATAATCAATTTTGAAAAGCAGAATGGAATTGGTAGCAACTTTTAAAGTCCACAAGCCAAGTTAGGAATTTTAAGATAATGATTTTAACCAGTAAAAAGAATAGCAACAGCATGAGTTTAATCGATATTATAAATTTGTTGTTTTTAGTTCCTAAATCTTTTTATGCTTTTTGAGAGTTTTCACATTTATCCAGGAAACACAACTTGCTCCCTATCGAAGGAATATGCAAGATCTCCTTTGTGATTCAGGTCTGTTCAAAAGAGATTTGAATTGAATTGGTTATAATAATGTTATCTACAAAATGGTTTGAAAGTCTAGTCAACCAAAATGTAATGATGTATTCAAGTTAAAATGTTAATGATAAATTGAGAGTTGGATTTGTAACATTTAATGATTTATTTAGGCATGATTCCATACCCGGAGCCTTACCAAAGCACATACCAACAAAGGCGGTTAGGAGCTCTAGGGTTTGAATGGAGGCCATCCTCTGTGAGGTTTGCTGTAGGAACCGACATCAGTCTTGACCAAGAGTACCAGGTCCCACCAATTGCTGACCTGGATATATTACTGGACCCACTTCCAGAGTTTCTTGATGCCATGGATTGGGAGCCAGAGATAGAAGTACAAAGTGATGAAAATGATTCTGAGTATAATGTGACCGAGGAATATCGGTCAGGAGGAGAACAAGGAAGTTTGACTTCAAATGCTTCGGGCAGCTTGGAATGCAGTGGTGGAGATACAGAGGATCAAAGTGACACTACTAGTATCCGTAGGTCTAAAAAGAAAAAGATCAAGCCAGAAGTAAGTCTCCATCTCACTTCCACTTTGTTTTAGTTATAATTCTTAAACAAAATCAAAGTGTATTTCTATTACTGCGCTCCTTTTCCTGACATTTTTGCACGCAATTTTGTCAGGTTGAGTTCATGACATCTTCAGGGAGACGTGTGAAAAGGAGGAATTTAGACGGTGAAGAGACTGCAATCAGAAACAATCGAAGCAGAAAGTCAAGATTCGGTCAAAAAGCTTCTAAAAAGAAGTCATCTCAGTCCAAATCTTCAAGGCCAAGAAGGGCAGCTGCCCGAAATGCCCTAAGTTTTCTTTCCCGAATAAGTGGAAAAGCCTCCGAGGGAGAAGAAGAAGAGGAGGAAGAAGAAGAAGAAGAAGAGGAAGCCATAGAAGGCGGTGATTCATATGAAAGCTATTCCAGTCAGCAAGAAACCGAAGCCGGAAGTGAGGAAACCGAAATGTCATTCGAAAATGACCAAAACGGACATTCAAAAGGTAAAGAAATTGCATCCGAAGACACTGGTATTCCCCAAGAAAGTCCGGAATTGCGTATTCCGACCGGAAAAAGACGATTGGTGTTCAAACTTCCGAGAAAACGGTCGGTTGTAGAGAACAAGATAGACGATGTTGCGGGCCCGTCTTCGATAGATGAATCTAGTAAGAATTTTATTGGAAATGGCGAATTTGAAAGTAATGAAAATGGTTTATCGATGCAAAACATGAATCATTTAAGCCTTCTTGAAGGATATAAAGATGGAGATATTAAATGGGGAGGTGCAAAATCCCGTTCATCAAAACGTTCAAGAATCTCCGAACCAATTGCTAAATCATCGCCATGTCCCGAGGGCAGTTTCGTCAATGAATTTGAAAACAAGGAGGAGTTCACGGTTCCCACAAGTCCTTTCGATGTCCAAATTGAAAAGGGCAAAATGGTCAAGTCCGAGCTGGATAACGAGACCCATATCCCGATACCGACAAAGTTTAGAATCAAGTCAAGCGTCCTTTTAAAAGACCAAGATTCTCCAACAAAACTAACGATTAGATCATCGGTACAAGAATCAAGAAACGGAGGAGGAGAAGGTACGATGTTGTCTGACGACTCAACCTCGGACCTTCCGGAAACAAAGCTAACAAATTCAGATGATCATGATCGGGACCAGGATACTCAAGAGACCCAAAAGCCCGATTCGCGGGATAATAAGATGTTTAAAGAAGTTTACAGACGGTCAAAGTCAACCAGGACAAGGGCAAATTCGTCAATTAACGGCATGGAAGCAAGTACATCGAACGCGGACAATCAAAACGAAAGAATCCATGGGACACGAAGGAATGTGAATTTGAGGGGGGTTGTTGATGACGTGGATGTGTCTGTTTCTGAAGACACTTCAAGTAAAGAAAAGTATTCCACGGATGGAGGTGATGAGGTGGCACGAGACGAGGGTAGGTTGAATTCAAGACACACGGTTGGATTAAGATCGACACGAACAAGGAGAAGCGTTGATTACAATCGGAAAAATAGGTCACCAGAGAAAAAGAAAGCACACCAGCTAACAAGAAGCTCATGGTTGATGCTTTCGACTCACGAGGAAGGGTCCCGCTATATTCCTCAGCTTGGGGATGAAGTGGTATACTTCAGACAGGGTCATAAAGAATACATTGAGGGTAGCAATTCAAGAGAGATGGTTCCATGGAGATCGCTCAAGGGAAACATAAGAGACGTGGAGTTTTGTAAAGTCAAAGATCTGGAGTACTCAACACGTCCTGGATCCGGTGAAGGCTGCTGCAAAATGACCCTGCAGTTTGAGGACCAGTCTTCCAATGTTGTTGGAAAGTCCTTCAAGTTGACTCTTCCGGAAGTTACCGGATTCCCTGACTTTCTAGTTGAAAGAAGCAGGTATGATGCTGCCATGGAGAGGGACTGGAGGTGTCGCGATAAATGCCAGGTTTGGTGGAAAAACGAAGGGGACGAAAACAGTGGGGAATGGTGGAATGGGAGGATTGTGGGGGTGAAGGCTAAAGATGCTGAGTTTCCTGATAGTCCGTGGGAGAGGTTTTCTGTTCAGTATAAAGGCGACACTGAAGTCCTTCTGCATAGTCCTTGGGAGCTTTATGATGCTGCTGCTATGGTGTTGGAGGAGCCACGTATCGATGATCATGTTAGAAATAAGCTTATCCGTGCTTTGGCTAAACTCGAACAATCCGGAAACAAATCTTCTGAGGTAAGTGTGCTAAAACTTAAGAGAGGGCATTTTTGTCTTTTGCATTCCTACTTACAATAATGTTAGACTGATTGGGTTTTTTCAACCTATATCATTATTGCAGGATCATTATGGTGTTCAGAAATTGAGACAAGTGTCTCAGTCATCAACATTTATCAACAGGTATGTTATGTATATCTTTTCTAGTAAGTTGATTGGGAAATGTTGGAAATTGATTGAAGATTGTTGTTGAAATTTCAATTTGTTGGTAGGTTTCCGGTGCCTTTGACTCTTGATGTGATCCAATCGAGACTAGAGAACAATTACTACAGAAGATTTGCAGCAATGAAACATGATGTGGAGGTGTTGTTAGAGAACGCCGAGATTTACTTTGGGAGAAATAAAGATAACTCAATGAAGATGAGACGTTTATCAGACTGGTTTACAAGGACACTTTCGTCTTTGTAGCTTTCAATTTTCTTTTTCTTTTTTTGATTTTTTTTTTTTAAAAGCACAGTTTTGTAGAGGAAAAAATGCCAGAGTTTGCGAAATTGGTTGGTGGTTTTTACTTGTAGATAAATTATCATGACTTGCGAATCTCTAGGGTTTTTTTTTTATTTTTTCTAAAGGGCATTTGGCATTATGAAGATTGCTTTGGTTTCTTGGATTTTAGTAGTAGGAGGGTTTATTTAGGAAGATGATAATTGTATAGACCATAGACAGACAAACAAACAAACAGAGACAGATTCTTAAAGCAATCTAACAGAAAGTCGAAACATTTCAGTCGATGTTACGGTTGTCATTGCTTTGCTTTGCTTTGTGTGTTTAATTATTATTATTATTATTATTATTATGCATTTAGACATGTGACCATTTCATCCTTTGTATATTTTAGTAAAAGGAAAAAGGGAAGAATATTTAGATTCTTATTAGTTATATAATTTTTGCTTTGATAAAATCAGATCTCACGGAGCCCAAATGATTTTAATCATCAGTAGAGCTTGTCTTCAAGTGATTTTTATTTTATTTATTTATTTATTATTATTATTATTATGGGGTGGAGGGGTTGAAGAGCATTTTTTATCTGTATTTAGATGGTTTTTTAATATGTCGAAAGAATAATCTTATTTGCAATAATAGTGTCCTTATTAGAGGCTTATATAATATTCTTGGTAATTTGTCTATCATTATATTATGAAAAAGCTCCATGTATAGAGGTAAATTTACAAAGCAAGTTGAAAAAAAACATCAACAATAGCTTGTTTGACTTTGCAAAGTTTATTTGATTCAATAAGGTGGTATTGTGGATGATGTTAGTTTGTGTTATGTTCACCATTGTTGCTTTTTTGGTTGATAGTGGGTGGTTATGGTTCTTGTATTGCCAACTGCTACTGTTAGTGTACGATTTGGCAATTGTTATGATATAGCATAGCATGGTTATTCTTTGGTTAGTGAATATAGAAGGTCCATATTCCTACTTACAAACCGTTGCCAATGCAATGCAATGTTCATATTAATACTACTAAATAATACACCATTAATGGTGGTCATGCTCATGGTTACTTAGTATTATTGTCAAATGTCATACAATCCGAATATGATGTATGTATGTATGTATGTATGTTCCCATCACAACCTTCACCATTACAAACAAAATGCAAACATTAATCCTATGGTTACGTTACACAAAATACAGTTAGATAGATGAACAAAATCCAACTTCCAACCTTCACCAATACAAAATATTAAGGGAGCTTCTAACCGGAAGAACAAAACCCAACTTACTTATAACCTAACCAACAGAACCTTCAATCTATCTACTTTCTAGCTTCACCACTTATCAACTAACCTCCTTTAGGTTCTTCTTAGACCTTAACAGACTAGACTGGAAGCATCATCATCATCACAAACATCATCATCTTGGCGTGTGTTATACATTCCAAGAGGAAATACAGTTACATAAAAAGTATACAACATATTGCAAAGTTTAAGTTCACATGCGTTATTATAATTAAAAATATATTATTATTATTAACACACATCATATGATTTAGCTGAAAAAACCCCAAAAATAAACGTTGTTTAGTGATTTTTGTCTAGTGCACTCACATTTCATTTTCCTCACAACCTGGTTAAAGTGATTCAGACTCTACTAAAATAAGTTATGATTAAAGCAAACTAACTTTAACTTTTCGACACCATTTCACAGATGAAGTGATTCAAACTCACATTCCTCCTAATCATACATTAGTCATCATTAGGATTAGGATCACACTTAAAAATGTCACAAATTTTCATCCACATTTTCCAATCAAAACTCAGTCATCAGTTTGGTTCCTAAAAGTTTTAACTCCTGATTTCTTGTCTCTCAATCCCTCCACCTATGGCCACAGTTGGGATTGCAGCACACGAAAAACAATGTCATACCTTCTTCCCCTCTTGCAGTTGCCTGACATATAAATAATAAATAAAAAAAACACTATTAGCTATTTGTAAATATTTTTTCTGTATCAAGATTTAAGTTATGTTCACATTAAGTCTTTCTATTGAATCAAAAAGAAACAACACCTTAGTAAGAAAGGAAGCATAGCATAGAGCATACACTGTTGAGTTTAAAAAAAGAAAAAAAGTGTTTGTTAATGATACCTGGAAGAAAACAGCTTCTCCATGACCACATTGAGCACATCTAACTGCTTTAGTGCGGGGAAGAGTTGGATCAGCAGCAACATCCTGCAAGACTTGAGTTCTCTCCCCAACTGTATGGTGTACCTCATTTCTGTACACACAGTTGTTATCTGCAACCTCCTGTTTTTAATTTTTAATTTTTAATTACTAATCTGAATGAACTTTCAAGAGATTAGAAAGGGGCATCGTTGCCATTTTTCTGTTTATTCACACAGTTTAATGCCTTGGGGTTTCATAACTCGCTATAAGTTTTGATGAAGCAAAGGAAACAGTTTCAGCTCGAAAATTCAACGTCTTTCTGAAACGCCTTTCAAGACTGATAAACATTTTTAGGGTTTCTAACAAAAAGCTTTTTTCGACTTGTTTAAGTTACAAAAGATACAACGTGTACGACATACGCGAAAAATATTAGGGTTTGCAAAAGGTAGTTGCATGTCACCTGATGATCGCAGTTGCGGCAAGCATAGAGGAGGATCTTTTGGTCTTTATCTTCTCTAGGGTAGAGGATGTTGTTGCTGCGAGTTCAAATTGTTAAAAAAACAAACTTAGACATTTACACAAACAGTTGGTGCTCATGTGTGGGAACGAATATTGCGACTTGAGTTTAAGATCAATGACAAAATGATCATAGAAGAACTATAGTTACCATTCTCGGCAAAACTTCATGGTACTCATCTTGGCTAGATTTGTGGTAAAAAGAGGTGATCTTCGAAATTTATCTCCTCTCGCTCTGAAGCAGCAACTGGTTGAAGTTGGGGGTGAGTGAATGATTTCAAAATGGGAACCGGAGAATGAGACGATGTAATTTGGGGAACCGGTGAATTTCGAAATACAATTTTATTTTTTTCTAAAAGAATAATGTAACTGTTGATGTGTTTTGGGTTTTAACCCATATTTTAGCAACTCTAAATAAGATAAACAAATTCAGCCGAATTTAATACCAAACAAAAACACTAAATACTAGTCTAAACAACCTCATAAAATTTCAATAGATTCAACATATTAAGCAACACATAATAGATAAAACTTTAACATAAAAGATTAAACAAATTTCAACAGAAAACCAACTTAATCAGATTAAACAAGTTTCAATAGAATAAACAAAATCCAGATTTCAAATTCATCATTCATGGCTTATATAAAATCATAATGAGCAAACATAACAATACAATACAAATCAAATTTCAGCATAAGTTGTAAGTTGCAAATAGATTTCAGCTTCATAGGTTGTAAGTTGCAAACAAAAATCACTCAAATCAGATTTCTGATTCAGGGGTTCAAGAGAGAGGTCGAGAGCCTGAGAAGGCAAGGACTTACTAATGCGTCGGGATTCGAGAGCCTGGCCGATCTTCCTTACGAAATTGAGAGAATATAGGTTAGGTTAGCGATTCCTTGTGCCGTCTTCACGGATCGACTAGGCGGTAGGTTAGCGTGTGACAATAGTTAATTTCGGGTCAAGTCAAAGTCAATCAATGTCAACAAGTCAACCTGGTGACTCAATTAGCCATTGTATACTAGGGTTTACGTTATGTAATTACTGTTCAACTCACTATTTTAATAAGAAAACATCAAATGGAAAACTCGTGTGTTTGAATTTCCTTAGCCTTGATAATGCTAAATGATGAACCAAAGCGATAAAACACTATTTCACACTCATCGGGAGTGTGTAGGACACTAAAACATGGCTTAACGGGGCTTACGGACCTTGCGTTGCGGAGCCAAACACTCACAAATGTCACACACGAAACCTCTCTCAATCGTTTTCACTCTATCTCTCTTTATCCAAAATCTCTCCCAAATCTCTCTTTGTATGAGAAATCTCTCCAAGTATGTCAAATCTCTCCCAAATCTCTCTTTGTATGAGAAATCTCTCCAAGAATGTGAAATCTCTCTTAAATCTCTTTTTGTATGAGAAATCTCTCCAAGAATGTGAAATCTCTCCCAAATCTCTCTTTGTATGAGAAATCTCCCCAAGAATGTGAAATCTCACCCAAATCTCTCTTTGTATGAGAAATCTCTCCAAGTATGTTAAATCTCTCCCAAATCTCTCTTTGTATGAGAAATCTCTCCAAGAATGTGAAATGTCTCCCAAATCTCTCTTTGTATGAGAAATCTCTCCAAGAATGTGAAATCTCTCCCAAATCTTTCTTTGTATGAGAAATCTCTCAAAGTATGTCAAATCTCTCCCAAATCTCTCTCCATATGAGGAATCTCTCCAAGATTGTGAAATCTATCCAAAATCTCTCCCGAAACCTCTCTTGAAATTTTTATAATCAATTGGGGCATCCCGATACTAGGCTTGATGAGGAACCACTCAAAGAAGGGAAAAATCTTGGAAAATACCCCTTTAGGACCGAAGCCTCTCCATAGGGGCCAAGTCCTCCTTGGACCGAGGTCCCAAGAGGCCAAACCGGAGTCCACTTGGCTAACCACAACAGCGAGCCGTAGTCAGCGAAGCGCAGCCAGCGAGCCGCAGCCACCGACCGCAGCAGGCTTCGCTCCAGACCCTCCTGACGAACCCGCCCGCTAAGCCTCCTCGGACCGCAGCTCCTTCCTTCTTAGATCCTCCTCAGCAGCCGAGCCACTCCGGTTCCAAGGCTGCTGATGACCGCACCCTTTGCCAGAACTTCAGATTTCACCCTTTTTCACCCGGTTTACGACCCCAACTCCGTTTTAAGCCCGTTTTTCATCATTTTAACGCGAGATTTTCTCCAAAAATTATATTTTAACATATAAGACCCTAAATATTCATAATTTAGACATATTTTTATGGAAATATATATATATATATATATATATATATATATATATATATATATATATATATATATATATATATATATATATATATAAGAATAAAATCTATTAAGTGAGATCATGAGGTGGAGTGTGAATTTCACCATAATATTTGACACAAACAACCACCCCATACCCATTCCCATGACCAGCCATTGTACTCCCCACCATACCTGGTCATTCAAGAGTACTTTCCCCACCTTTTGACCAGCCCCAATCATGGTCAAAGGCTGAAGACTCTTACCTCTCCTCATTCTCACTCACTTGCTCTCATTTGACTAAAGATCAAACACCTCTTTTCTCTCTAACTCCCTCTCACAAAAACGAGATTTCCAAAGTTTTTCTAGCTTTTCTCCTTCACTTGGTAAGTATAATTTATCCTCCTTGTGATAATTACACTTCATTCTACTCAAATCTTTGATGGCTTACACAAACTCCATCATTATTGTGTTAGATTCTTGAATCTTCAAAGCAATCCTTCAAGTGTTCTTGAGTTGAAAACTTCTCTTCTTCAACATTCAACCACTGAAATCACTCAAGGTGAGTTCATACCCCTGTATTTTCATGTTTTCTTAAGTTTTAAGGGGGAGAATACAAGTTAAATCATCAAGAACATAACTAAATTCTTCTAACAGCTTTCATCAGAAAAGTTTCACCCCATTCACGGACTGTTTTGGACAACTTAAACATTTTAGTTTTCAAAATTGTTTTAGGTTCATGTAGATCAAGTTTTTAGCTTTAAAATGACTACTTGCACATCTCCATACGATGTTTCTACACTTTATGGTGATTTTTACAAAACTATCTATCATTTCAAACATCAATCCAGACCATCTGTGATTATGGACTTGTTCACACAAGTTAGAGGTCACTAAAAATCATGGGAAAATTTATGAACAAACTAGACTCATTTTCCAAACTCTCAGAATTTACGGAATTTGATTTGGACATTTGATGATTTTTCTACAAATTTTCTAAGAACAGTTACAGAAAATGTTATCAACAGAAAAACACAATCAATTTCATTTCACCTTGTAACATGTTGAGCAAGGTATATATCTTTATGTGATTATGTGTTATTGCAAAATATGACATTTTTGCCTTAGTATATAGATATACATCAGTTAACAAATGGATTTTGCGAGATAAAGCATAGAAATAACAATTTGTTATAATCAAAGTACATCCATTACATACAAACGTTTGAATAAACTATGTTAAGTATAGTTTATGTACATTACTACTACCACCCTTGTTTTGATAAACTATAATAGGTTTAGTTTATGATACATTACAAAATATATATATTTCAAAAGGGTACAATTATACAAAAGAAAATTTTCATTACGTTACATGTAAATTCGTTAATGACTTTGTGAGACATTCGCTTCGCATTACTTATAAGTCCTGTATTGTAACCAGAGTCTCCTGGAGGGAGAGCGTGATAGTTGTATATAGATCTATATTGGGATTGACAAACCCACACCTGAGCTGCTTGCAACAGCTAGACCGGCAGGTCTGTGGTGACAAATGTCATAACAGTTCCGACGCCTGAAGAACGTCGTTTCGGGCCAACTAGGTTATAGTATGGTTATAATAGCTCACATTAAGAATTAACAAACATAGAATTTACGGGGAATTCATGTAGATCAAACGAGTTTACGTGGAATTAAACTTGCATCATTTTATCATAAGTATAACAATTTACTTGTGCACCTCGGTCTTTGGGTTTTAAGACTACTTTTACATTTTAAGGAAAATATTGGATTTTTCTGGAACAAACACTACTTTTACAAGAAAAAGCTTTTCATAAACCGTCTACTAATGCTTATGAAATCACCAACCTTTGTGTTGACACTTTTTCAAATAACTTGTATTCTCAGGAAATCACTAAATAGATAACCAAGTGCTTTTGAGGATGGGACGTTAAGGCGTCAAACATTTCACATTTTGTCAACATATTGTAATTGATTTGGAAACATGTAATTCATACAATGATGTAACTTTTTCAATTATAAATATGTTGGTTGTGTTTGCTTAAATCACTATTGCAATTGTTGTTATGATACTATACATGAAGTCCTCCAGCCCCGGACGTTTCCGCCATCCTTGGTTTGGGGGTGTGACAGATTGGTATCAGAGCACGGTTTATAATGAATTAAGTATATCAAACAACATAGGATATACAAACTATAAACACATTTGGGACTAAAAGTCTCTGATTTTAAAACATTTTAACGGGTTATACTTTTAGAAAATAAATAATTTTCTCGTTTAAAAGTATTCCTACATGCATTACATACTCGCGTAGTGTCATAACTAGAAGAACATAAAGTAAAAGAAGAGGAGTTGAACGCTGCGAGTATGCCTTGGTATGGGTAATCAGTTGTTGGACGGATATAGCCTGATCAACTATATATGTCAAAGAAGTGACTTACTCATACCGGGGGATAGTCGTAGGGGACAAAAAATCTAATAACCTAACTTCACTCTATAAAGAATGCTCTAAGAACCAAATCTAAACATTTAAAATACTATAGGAGTATTTGTATGTTGCTATAGCGCAATGTTATTATTAACCATTACTTGCTTCTTACACCCCTATTCTCGCGCAGACGACATGGCAGGATTCCACTTACTAGGAGATCCATATTTTCCCAATCAGGTAAATGTCGGCTGGATTGAAGAAGAGCCCGGAGAGGTGATTGAAGAGGACCCCGAAGAGGATCCCGAAGAGGAACCCGAAGAAGAAGAAGAGTAAGACGATGAGGAAGACATGGATGAGGATGAAAGTGAGGAAGAACCAGAGGAGGAAGTCTTCAACCCTCCTTACATCTCCAGGGTGTCGGCGAACCGCTTTGGCCACAACGGGCCTGAGCCCCGTTAGGCAACCATGATCGAGAGGTGGAGCCGACAACAACACCAATGGTCACCATATGGCGACCAACGAGGTTACTATGACCTCAGCCACGGGGGACCGGCTGACAAAGCCCTCCCCGTCATGGTCCAACACATCACGAATTTGGGGAACCAGAGTAGGGAAATGGCAGATCAGGTTCGAAATCTCAATGTTGTTATGGCAGCCACCGATGCACACACCAGGGATTTGGAGAGGGACTTCTATCCAGTGGACCAACTCATCGAAGACCTTACCACTGCTCGAGCGGAGTTAAGGGAGTACCAGGAGATGCATGCAGTTCTCGACGAGAGAGTGATCGCGGCTAAACCCCGGATTGCGGAGCTTTAGGGAGCCTCGACCTCATCTCAGAGCCACCATCGACCAGATGCCACCCGCCGCGAGTAGTGTTCGTACTGCTCATGTTTTGTTATAAAACTAGGATTTCGAGTATGCGTTGGTGCTACTTTGTATTGCGAATAGGTTGACCCCGCGACTAAGTGTCTACACTAGTCAAAGGGCTTTTTGTGCTGCCAAAGATCATCTTTTATTATGATGTACTTTAGACCCTTGTGAGGTCAAGTTTTCTCAAAACAATATGTACTAAAAAGTTATCAATGAATTTGGCATGTATTTTACTTCCTTAGATGTTGACATGAACCAAGCACATGACTCCATTTGGGTTAACACTATTTAATTCATAAATTTAATTGCATAAACTTTTCGATGACTTACCTGCTAAAGTAATAAACTCGGGATATAATAAAAATGGGATAAAACCAGTAATACTCGACTCGTTATTACTATTGAAGTCTTACCGACTTGTCATTTTAAAATTATGATAGAACTATGCCACCAAGAAAATACCAAGACCTTCCAGTAGCACAACACCACCTCCTCCACTGCCGCCACCACAATTTGACCCAACAATGTTCCAGGTTGCAGTAACAGCAGCTGTGGCGGTAGCTATGTCACAAATCGGCACTAATGGTAATGGTGGATCAGGATCTGGTGCTACACCCTCTAATCAGGGTGACAGTTCGGGGTGCACAAAGGAATGCACCTATAAGGACTTCACAAATGGCAAACCCGATACCTTTAATGGGAGCGGGGGCGTCACTACACTGATGCAATGGTTCGAAAGGACCGAAGCAGTCTTCAAAATCTATGCTTGTCCCGAAGCAAGCAAGGTCAAGTAAGCGACATTCACTTTCATCGGAAGAGCTCTTACTTGGTGGAACGGTCGGGTTAAATCACTTACTCCCGCAGTGGCTAACTCCATAAGCTGGGAAGATTTGAAAGCGTTAATGCTAAAGGAGTATTGTCCAAGGGGCGAGATCCAAAAACTCGAAGAAGAACTCTGGAACCTCAGAATGTTGGGCACAGATCTTGAAGCTTACACTACCCGGTTCAATGACCTAGCGCTCCTCTGTCCATTAATGGTCACTCTAGAGGGGAAAAAGGTGGAACGATACCTCTGGGGACTATCATCCTAGATTCAAGATAGTGTTCTGGCCTCGAAACCTACTACCTTTGAGAGTGCTAAGGAATTGGCACAACAACTTATCGATCACAGGGCCAGCCATGGTACCGTGATCACCTCCACCGACCAAGCAAAATGAGGAAACAACAAGAAGAAGTTCTGGAACCATAAAAAGAAGCAACCGACACTGGACCCTGCAAAGAAGCAACAGACCGTTGCTGTCCATGCTGCCACTACTGCTACCACTCCAACACCACCGAAGCAATATGCTGGAAATCTCCCTAAGTGCAATAAGTGAAACTACCACCACAATGGTGCCTGTCGGGAAATGCACTGCAAAAGCTGCAACAAGAAAGGGCATACCGCTCGTTTCTGTAAAGCGCCATCACCACCGAGCAACCAAGTTGTCAATGTAGGGGCAAGCCAAACCTGCTATGGATGTGGTGAAGCAGGACACTTCAGGAGAAACTACCCCAAGGCACAAGCTCCTAATGCTGGTGGTGTGGGGAGGGTCCTGACAATGGGACACGGGGAAGCAGTCAAGGATCCTACAGTGGTTACCGGTACGTTCCTCCTCAATAACTCTTATGCATGCATACTTTTTGATTGTGGGGCAGAAAGGAGTTTCGTGAGCCACTTATTTCAAACATTTACTTAAGCAAAATCCCCAGTCATTAAAAGATTCATACGTCGTAGAAATGGAAAACGGAAAGGTTGAGCGCGCTAATGATATTTACATAGGGTGTACCCTCACTCTAGACAACCATTAATTTAAAATCGATCTAATGCCAGTCACAATAAAAAGTTTCGACATATCATTGGTATGGATTGGTTAAGTCCTAATCGTGACGACATTTTATGTTACGAAAGGGCCGTCCGCCTCCATCTACCAAATGACGAAACTCTTCTCGTCTACGACGATAAACCCAGTACAAACCTACAAATCATTTCTTGCGTCAAGGCTCAAAAGTATCTCTGAAAGGAATACCATGCCTTCTTAGCCCACGTCGTAGATAAGAATCAACGGGTAAAAGACATCAAAGACATTCCGGAAGTGTGCAACTTCCCCGACGTATTCCCAGAAGACCTGCCAGGTGTACCGCTCGCACGACAAGTCGAATTCCGAATTCCCGGTGCTACCCCCATAGCCAAAGCACCATATCTCCTTGCACCGGCAGAAATGCAAGAGCTGTCTAGTCAATTGAGCGAACTATTAAGCAAGGGATTCATCAGACCGAGCTTTTCACCATAGGGAGCACCAGTTCTATTTGTGAAAAAGAAGGATGGATCCTTTCGCATGTGCATCGATTATAGGGAGTTAAACAAACTTACCATCAAGAATCGATATCCCCTACCCTGAATCGACGACCTCTTCGACCAACTTCAGGGAGCAAGCTACTTTTCAAAAATTGACTTGAGGTCGGGTTACCATCAATTGCGAGTTCAAGAAGAACATATCCCTAAGACGGCATTCAGAACTCGCTATTGACACTATGAATTTTTAGTGATGCCATTCGGATTAACAAACACACCTGCGGTGTTCATGGATCTGATGAACCGAGTGTGTCGACCCTTCCTAGATTAATTCATGATCGTGTTCATCGATGATATCTTGGTCTATTCAAGGAACGAAGAAGAGCACCGACAACACCTGCGACTAATACTGGAGACTTTAAGAGCCGAAAGGGTTTATGCTAAGTTTTCGAAGTGCGAATTTTGGCTCCGAGAAGTGGGATTCCTTGGCCATGTGGTTAGCAAGAAAGGGATTCACGTGGATCCCTCAAAAATCAAGGCGATCGAAAACTGGTCAGCACCTACAACGCCAACAGAAATCCGATAATTTCTGGGACTCGTAGGCTACTACCGAAGGTTCATACAGAACTTCTCCAAGATTGCTAAACCCCTTACCACTTTGACTCAGAAAGGTGTGATGTTCAAGTGGTAAAATAAACAAGAAGCCGCCTTCCAAACGTTAAAACAAACCCTATGCAGCGCGCCGATCTTGTCTCTCTCGGAAGGAACTGATGACTTCGAGGTGTATTGCGATGCTTCAAATCAAGGTCTCGGATGCGTGCTCATGCAGAGAGGGAAGGTCATCGCTTATGCGTCAAGGCAACTTAAGACCCACGAAGTTAACTATACTACCCAAGACCTTGAATTGGGAGCCGTAGAGTTCGCCTTAAAGATCTAGAGACACTACCTCTATGGTACAAAGTGCACCATTTTCACTGATCACAAAAGTCTTCAACATATTCTCAATCAAAAAGATCTCAACATGCGACAAAGAAGATGGGTAGAACTACTGAACGATTATGAGTGCGAAATCCACTATCATTCAGGCAAGGCCAATGTTGTAGCCGATGCCCTAAGCATAAAAGAATATTCGGGTCGCCAGGTGAAGTCATTGATAATGACGATCCATTCACACCTGTTCACACAAATCAAGGAAGCTCAACTTGAAGCCTTGAAACCAGAAAACGTGACAGGTGAGGCATTAAGAGGGATGGATAAAAACCTAGAAGTCAAGGAGGACGGAGCTCGCTACCTCATCAACCGGATCTGGACATCGAAGTTCGGTGGGTTGCGAGACGTTGTCATGAACGAAGCACACAAGACTAGATACTCCATCCATCCAGGGTCGGATAAGATGTATCTAGACCTCAAAAAGTTATACTGGTGGCCGAACATGAAAGCCGAGATTGCAACTTATGTGGGCAAGTGTCTGACTTGCGCCAAGGTCAAGGTGGAATACCAGAAACGCTCAGGACTACTACAATAACCTGATATGCCTAAGTGGAAGTGGGAACGGATAACCATGGACTTCATAACCAAGCTTCCTAAGACGTCAGGCGGTCTTGATACCATATGGGTGATCGTAGACAGATTGACCAAGTCTGCGAACTTCCTGCCGATAAAGGAAACCGACAAGATGGAGAAGTTAACCAGGACATACATTAAGGAGGTTGTACGACTGCATGGTGTACCAATATCCATTATCTCCGACCGAGATAGTAGATTCACCTCGCGATTTTTGTAGTCCCTACATAAATCTTTGGGAACTAGGCTAGACATGAGTACGACCTACCATCCACAAACCGACGGGCAAAGCGAGCGCAGCATACAGACATTAGAAGACATGTTGAGAGCCTATGTGATAGATTTTGGTAAGACATGGGATACCCATTTACCGCTTATCGAGTTCTCCTACAATAACAACTATCACACTAGCATCAAAGTCGCTCCATTTGAGGCTCTCTACGGTCGCAAGTGCAGATCACCCCTGTGTTGGGCCGAAGTGGGGGATAACCAGCTGGCTAGGGGGCAAGTCCCTAACAACGCCCTCATTGGTCCTGAAATCATAAGGGAGATCACAGAGAAGATTGTTCAAATTCGGAAAGACTGAAGGCGTCTCGTGATCGACAAAAGAGTTATACGGACAAGCGACGCAAACCCTTGGAATTCCAGGTCGGTGATCGAGTACTACTAAAAGTTTCCCCTTGGAAAGGAATGATACGTTTTGGTAAACGTGGGAAACTAAACCCAAGGTACATCGAACCGTTTGAAATCCTTTCCAGGATTGATCCCGTAGCGTACAAACTCCGATTACCACAAGAACTTAATAACTTACAACCTACCTTCCACATATCCAACTTGAAAAAGTGTCTGTCCGACGAGACTCTCGTGATACCTCTCAACGAAATTGAAGTTAATGAGAGTCTCCATTTCGTGGAAGAACCAGTTGAGATTATGGATCGGGAGGTCAAAAGAACGAAACAAAGTCGTATTCCCATAGTGAAGGTTCATTGGAACGCGAAACGAGCACCTGAGTTCACCTGGGAACGCGAAGAAAATGAAACAAAAATACCCGCGTCTCTTCCCAAACCCTTGAAGTCCCTTTCAGAATGTAAATTTCGAGACGGAATTCCCTCTAACAGGGGGATGATGTGACAATAGTAAATTTGGAGTCAATTCAAAGTCAATCAAAGTCAACGAGTCAACCTGGTGACTCAATTAGCCCTTGTATACTAGGTTTTACGTTATGTAATTACTGTTCAACTCACTATTTTAATAAGAAAACATCAATTGGAAAACTCGTGTGTTTGAATTTCCTTAGCCTTGATAATGCTAAACGATGAACCAAAGCGATAAACACTATTTCACACTCATTGGGAGTGTGTAGGACACTAAAACATGGCTTCACGGGGCTTACAGACCTTGCGTTGCGGAGCCAAACACTCACAAATGTCACACACGAAACCTCTCTCAATCGTTTTTACTCTATCTCTCTTTATCCAAAATCTCTCCCAAATCTCTCTTTGTATGAGAAATCTTTCCAAGTATGTCAAATCTCTCCCAAATCTCTCTTTGTATGAGAAATCTCTCCAAGTATGTCAAATCTCTCCCAAATCTATCTTTGTATGACAAATCTCTCCAAGAATGTGAAATCTCTCCCAAATCTCTTTTTGTATGAGAAATCTCTCCAAGAATGTGAAATCTCTCCCAAATCTCTCTTTGTATGAGAAATCTCTCCAAGAATGTGAAGTCTCACCCAAATCTCACTTTGTATGAGAAATCTCTCCAAGAATGTGAAATCTCTCCCAAATCTCTCTTTGTATGAGAAATCTCTCCAAGAATGTGAAATGTCTCCCAAATCTCTCTTTGTATGAGAAATCTCTCCAAGAATGTGAAATCTCTCCCAAATCTCTCTTTGTATGAGAAATCTCTCAAAGTATGTCAAATCTCTCCCAAATCTCTCTCCATATGAGGAATCTCTCCAAGATTGTGAAATCTATCCAAAATCTCTCCCGAAACCTCTCTTGAAATTTTTATAATCAATTGGGGCATCCCGATACTAGGCTTGATGAGGAACCACTCGAAGAAGGGAAAAATCTTGGAAAATACCCCTTTAGGACCGAAGCCTCTCCATAGGGGCCAAGTCCTCCTTGGACCGAGGTCCCAAGAGGCCAAACCGGAGTCCACTTGGCTAACCGCAGCAGCGAGCCGCAGTCAGCGAAGCGCAGCAAGCGAGCCGCAGCCACCGACCGCAGCAGGCTTCGCTCCAGACCCTCCTGACGAACCCCCCCGTTGAGCCTCCTCGGACCGCAGCTCCTTCCTTCTTGGATCCTCCTCAGCAGCCGAGCCACTCCGGTTCCAAAGCTGCTGATGACCGCACCCTTTGCCAGAACTTCGGATTTCACCCTTTTTGACCCGATTTTCGACCCCAACTCCGTTTTAAGCCCGTTTTTCATCATTTTAACGCGAGATTTTCTCCAAAAATCATATTTTAACATATAAGACCCTAAATATTCATAATTTAGACATATTTTTATGGAAATATATGCATTTAAGAATAAAATCTATTAAGTGAGATCATGAGGTGGAGTGTGAATTTTACCATAATATTTGACACAAACAACCACCCCATACCCATTCCCATGACCAGCCATTGTACTCCCCACCATACCTGGTCATTCAAGAGTACTTTCCCCACCTTTTGACCATCCCCAATCATGGTTAAAGGCTGAAGACTCTCACCTCTCCTCATTCTCACTCACTTGCTCTCATTTGACTAAAGATCAAACACCTCTTTTCTCTCTAACTCCCTCTCACAAAAACGAGATTTCCAAGGCATTTCTAGCTTTTCTCCTTCACTTGGTAAGTATAATTTATCCTCCTTGTGATAATTACACTTCATTCTACTCAAATCATTGATGGCTTACACAAAATCCATCATTATTGTGTTAGATTCTTGAATCTTCAAAGCAATCCTTCAAGTGTTCTTGAGTTGAAAACTTCTCTTCTTCAACATTCAACCACTGAAATCACTCAAGGTGAGTTCATACCCCTGTATTTTCATGTTTTCTTAAGTTTTAAGGGGGAGAATACAAGTTAAATCATCAAGAACATAACTAAATTCTTCTAATAGCTTTCATCAGAAAAGTTTCACCTCATTCACGGACTGTTTTGGACAACTTAAACATTTTAGTTTTCAAAACTGTTTTAGGTGCATGTAGATCAAGTTTTTAGCTTTAAAATGACTACTTGCACATCTCAATACGATTTTTCTACACTTTATGGTGATTTTTACAAAACTGTCTATCATTTCAAACATCAATCCAGACCAGTCTATGATTATGGACTTGTTCACACACGTTAGAGGTCACTAAAAATCATGGGAAAATTTATGAACAAACTAGACTCATTTTCCAAACTCTCAGAATTTACGGAATTTGATTTGGACATTTGATGATTTTTCTACAAATTTTCTAAGAACAGTTACAGAAAATGTTATCAACAGAAAAACACAATCAATTCCATTTCACCTTGTAACATGTTGAGCAAGGAATATATCTTTATGTGATTATGTGTTATTGCAATATATGACATTTTTGCCTTAGTATATAGATATACATCAGTTAACAAATGGATTTTGCTAGATAAAGCATAGAAATAACAATTTGTTATAATCAAAGTACATCCATTACATACAAACGTTTGAATAAACTATGTTAAGTATAGTTTATGTACATTACTACTACCACCCTTGTTTTGATAAACTATAATAGGTTTAGTTTATGATACATTACAAAATACATATGTTTCAAAAGGGTACAATTATACAAAAGGAAATTTTCATTACATTACATGTAAATTCGTTAATGACTTTGTGAGACATTCGCTTCGCATTACTTATAAGTCCTGTATTGTAACCAGAGTCTCCTGGAGGGAGAGCGTGATAGTTGTATATAGATCTATATTGGGATTGACAAACCCACACCTGAGCTGCTTGCAACAGCTAGACCAGCAGGTCTGTGGTGACAAGTGTCATAACAGTTCCGACGCCTGAAGAACGTCGTTTCGGGCCAACTAGGTCATAATATGGTTATAATAGCTCACATTAAGAATTAACAAACATATAATTTACTCGGAATTCATGTAGATCAAACGAGTTTAAGTGGAATTAAACTTGCATCATTTTATCATAAGTATAACAATTTACTTGTGCACCTCGGTTTTTGGGTTTGAAGACTACTTTTACATTTTAAGAAAAATATTGGATTTTTCTGGAACAAACACTACTTTTACAAGAAAAAGCTTTTCATAAACCGTCTACAAATGCTTACGAACTCACCAACCTTTGTGTTGACACTTTTTCAAACAACTTGTATTCTCAGGAAATCACTAAACAGATAACCAAGTGCTTTTGAGGATGGGACGTTAAGGCGTCAAACATTTCACATTTTGTCAACATATTGTAATTGATTTGGAAACATGTAATTCATACAATGATGTAACTTTTTCAATTATATATATGTTGGTTGTGTTTGCTTAAATCACTATTGCAATTGTTGTTATGATGCTATACATGAAGTCCTCCACCCCGGACGTTTCCGCCATCCTTGGTTTGGGTGTGTGATATAGCGATTTAAGTGCATGCGGCGTGCCTGAAAGGTTGAGAGAGTGAAAAAAAAGAGGAGCGTTGTTCCCCCAAAATACTACATACCAAACATACAACAAAAATTATTGGGCCCCGCCCGGTTTCGAACCCTGCTCGACATCAAGCTGAGCTCGGTAAAATGGGGCCCACCCAATCATATAATAACATATATCAAAATAACACATACACATGTAATAATCACAGAGATATATAGCATATAGATATCCACCAGGTCCCACCCGCCATCGGGCCTTAGCCCGGAATACATAATAACACAAGCACATGCAAGAGTCACAAAGACAACTAGCATACTAATAACATAATATAAACATGGGCCGGCCTTGGTGCCTTAGACCCGCTAAACCCGATAAGGAAACTCACCTCGAGTACAGAAAGGTGGTTGAACGGATCCCGACTCCGAATATCGACTCAACTCAACCCCTAAACATAAAAGATTTCCTTAAGTTCAGCACAAAAAGCCTAGAAGCCCCTTATAGGTCAAACTTGGTCAACGACCAAATTCAAAGTCAAAGTCATCAATCCGAGTTGACTCAACCCGCCGAGTTCATCCATGAACTTGCCGAGTTTATCTATAAGTCTGCAGAGTCGGGGGAAATCGGTCCAACTCGCCGAGTTCCTCCATCAAGTCATCGAGTTCACCAGAAATTCAACATCTTAATCCATTAATCCATCCTTAATGAAACTAAGAGCTTCATGACTTAGATCTTAACTGAAATAGCCTCAAGAAGGGTAAAGTTTCCATCTTTACCCCTAAGAACCACCAAAATGGGTTTAAAACCCAAACCTAGGCTTAAAAAGGGTAAGGACTTAATCATTAAGCACTAAATCACCAAAGGCTTAACCCCAAACTATAAACCTGGCCCTAAGAGCTTAAATACCACATAAAGCTTCCAACTTTACCTTCAAGTATACAAAGAAGAAGCTCAAATGCTCAAAAGAAGCTATAAGATGGACTCAATGAATGCATGGAGCCCTTAAGACCATAAAGTTGGCACCTTTATGCCAAAATAGCTCAAGAGGACCATAGATATGGAAGAATAGCACTTAGGACGTCCTTCAACCCCATCAACCACCTAAACAAGGCTAAAGCATCAAAACTAACCCAAAAAGAGATCTAATCAAATATTGAGCAAGGTTAGAACTTTATACACGAAATATGCTGAAAATGATGCAAAGAATCAAGATCTTGAAGGTTCCTACTTGAATTACCACCTTGCACCAAGCTTCTCTTTCTTACAAGGGCTTCAAACACACCAAAACACACTCACAAATAGCTCACAACACTAAAAAAAGGCTTTAGGGTTTCGAGATTAGGGTTAGGGACTATGGAGGCTAGAAATGAGGCCAACACTTGGGACTTAAGGTGTTTAAATAGGGTGCAAAACCCTAAAATTAGGGTTTCCCCCTGAGCGGCCAACTTGCCAAGTTGAGGCACCTCAACTCATTGAGTTGCCTCATAAAACCCTGCGGTCAAGACAATTTCTACTCGATGAGTTGAGGCTTCCAACTCGCAGAGTTCTCCAAGGAGAATATAACAATTGCAAAGATAAATTCATACCGAGAACTAGGTGTAACAAAACCACATCTTGTATCAATGATGCATGAATTTCAAATAGTGTTACTGATTTCAATAGAGTACATACTAGATGTACAGCTAGACACCTTGCCTTTAGCTTCTCTCACTTCTTGTAGGTACTCGTGGCAACTTCTCATATAATGTCCCTTTTGGCCACAATGAAAGCACACAACTTCTTTCAGATCACTAACAGGAGGAGCATCAAAGTTGACATGTCCCTTTGACCCATCACTAGACTCTCCAATGTGGGATTTCCCTTTCCACATGTGTTGAGAATAAGCCTTCCTTTTCTTCCTTTTTCCTTGTTGAATAGTCATGACTGGGGCACTTGCATAACTGTTTGAATGAGACTTCTTCATTCTAACTTCAACAGTTTGCAATAGACTATGGAGCTCAATTAATGTGGTTTCAGTATTGTTCAAATGATAAGTTAAGATAAAATGGTCATAACTACTTGGCAAGGAGTTGAGAACCATATCAATGGCATGATCCTTGTCGAAATTCACATTAATCTTCTATACTCTCTCCATGTGTCTCTGCATCTTTTACACATGAACACACATAAATTCCCCTTCTTTTAATTGACATGCCATTAGGGTCTTGACGACTTCATAACACTCTTCCCTTGCATTCTTGTGGAACATTTGAGTAAGATCCAAGTTCATTGAATAAGGCTAATAGTCCTTATAGGACTTTTGTAGATTAGGTGCCATGGTTGCAATCATAATGCAAGCAACCTTCGTGACATCGTCAATGTGTTGTTTATGTTCAACAATTTCCTCAGGAGTATCCGTTGCTTCATCAATTTTAGGAATAAGATTCTCGAGAACATAGTCTTTGTTCTTATAGCAATGTTTCATCTTAAATTACACATCCAATCCATGTAGTTTGGACCAGTAAGCTGGTCTTTTGACATAGTTGACAACATAGTGAAATTATGAGTGGGTGGAGGAGGAGGAGGAAGATCACCATTCCCAAGAATCTAAAATAAGAGATAAAGATTTTAGTTAGTTGATTCAATCCTTAATATTTTAACCCAATCTAATATCTAAGGCTAAGATCCAAAAATACAATTTGAAATAATAAGAAGAATGTCGTAATCAAATTGCGAATTTATTTTAGGTAGGTAAAGCACTTCACCAATTCCACTCTATATGAAATTCCTAGATCTTTTGAGATTCATTGAACTATTCAATGATATGTTTAATCTCAGATTATGCTCTTAGATTTGTGACTGGGATGGTGAGAATCAAAAATAAGATGTGAATAATCATGCGCACCTACTTGACACCCTCAATGTCGTTTATGATCTCATGTTGACGTGCTGGTTAACCACAAAAGCTCCATTAACAACCATAAACTTTGAGTTTGTTCCATAATTTCGTCTTTGTAGTAGATCTCAAATTACTGTGTTGGTTAACCACACATACTCCACTAATGACAAAAAAAAGGAACAATGTGCATTTTCATGGATTAGAAAACAATTTCACAATTTCCCAAAGTAACTAGAGTGGGATTGTGTAGAATGCTCTAGTACTTATACATTATACTTTTAATGTGATTATTGTCATATCAAAACCTTTTGGCTAATGACCATACATCACAAAAAGAAGTGATGGGTGAAAGGGAAACCCATTCAACGATCAATTTATATGTCATTTTCTTATATCTCTCTTATAGTGCGGCTTCATGAATGAGGCATATTCTTGATTTGATTGACTTTATGTTTTACATATAGTATTATAACTTATATATATATATATATATATATATATATATATATATATATATATGTATATATATATATATGTATATATATATATATGTGTATATATATATATATATATATGTGTGTGTGTGTGTGTGCGGGTATATTTTAAAACCTTTAAAAAATAGAAAGTTTAAATTTAATTATCTTAATTAACCTTTAATTAATTAATCTTTTAAACCAATTGAGATTTAATATTTATCTTTTAGTTAAACAATTAATTAATTGTATTAAATCTTTTAAGGGTTATTCCATTATCTTTCCTCTCTTATAATTAAATAATATCAGTTTCGTTTTATTACTTCCTTAAAGTTCAGATTTTAATCAGATAAAACAACAATTAATGACTAATATATATCCTAGAATTTGGAAAAGGCAAGTAAATCATCGAACCCTACTACATGTTAACGCGTGTCACACCCTATGATTGACATGTTTCTTCAGGTATCGATTTCCAATTTCATAATATGCACTCATAACATAAAATCCTAGGTTCTGACACCTCCGATGGGTTTTCTAGGTTAAAAAAAAAGAGTTTCACAAAGGATTTTAATCATAAACGCTTATGAGTACACGCAACCTAGAACACTATGACATTTTAGCTATTTATAGCAACATACTTTATGAAACAACGTCTATCCTATTAAAATCAAAATTTACTAGGGTTAGAATCATACCTTTAACAAAAAATGATGCAAGAAACTCTCTTGTAGATCTCCTTGGAAAGACTAGCTCTACTAATGTGGTAGCCTCTAATGTGACACACCCAAAACTCTAGGATCGATATTTATGAGAAAGGGAAAGGAAGAAATCCGATTCTTGGTTTTGTAGGGGTAAATGATCAGTTTTTTAAAGGGTTATGACCCTTTATATAGTTGCTAGATAACTTTGAAACCCTAAATTTGAATATTAAAATAATAGTATTTTAAAACTAGATTCAAATAAAGTTTCCTTATTTGATTCAGGAGGCTTCTAGAACTGTTTTGGACACTCCTTAAAATCATCCATCGCAAAGAAGAATCTAGAATTGTCTTCCTTGCACAACTATTGAACAATTGAAAATTTTAACCCTTACACCCTTTAATTAATCTAATTAACACAAAAATAATTCCAATTAATTCTTTATTAATCAGAAACTATTTCTAACTAATATATTAATCATATAATATATTAATAAACCATTTATCTCTCTCTCTCTCTCTCTCTCTCTCTCTTAATATAAATCCAAACCATTTTTTGGTTTTAAGGGAAACTCAAAAAAGACTTTACTTTGATTCACTAAGATGATGCCAATTTAATTAAGACTTTAGACAAATCCATCATAAATAACATTTGGAGTCGATTGAAGTGTAGAGTCTTCATAAGCTAGCGACGAAGATGTGTTTTTCATGGATATTGTAGACAAAGAGGTGATTGATTGGATGATGCCAACTGGCTAAAATGAGGAAATTAATGAACAAGTAGAGCTGCAGAAGTTAATGGATGACGAACTACAGGAGTTGAGTGAACAATACAAAAAGTCAGAAATCAACACAACAAGCCAAAATTGCACTACTGCCCGCATTATTGTACATGTCATTTTGGAATGTCAAGTTTTCAAATTTACTAAGCCTAAATTTGAAACTCTAGAATTGAGGGAAGACCAAGATTCAAAAGATGAATATGAGAAGTTTGTCAGCAACAAAATGGAAATTGAAAAGGCAGTTGAAGATGCGAAAGAGGACATGAATATGAAGGATAAAGAGAGTACGGGTGCAGTTGGAACTAGTCAAGGAGTAAAAGGAAAATATGAAGAGGTAAAAGTTCAAAGAAAAGGAAAACATGAAAAAAGAGTTTCAACTTAAAAGAAATGATTGAATTGAAGCTGAACAAGGAAGTATCCCTCTCAAACACCACCACGTAGACCGGAAGGAGTCCAACTAACGAATCCTCAAAAAGAAGCGTTTCTGGGAGGCATTCCGTGGTTTGGTTTATCACATTACTTTTAATTTTTCTCTTTATTTTTAATTTTTTGTATTTCTATTGGTATTTCTTATTAAGGATACTCACAAATAGATTATCTTATGTATAATTAGATATTATCACGTGTAATTGTATAGTCAATTGTATAGTCAAATTACTTAGTCTAGTTGCTACTTATTCTCCTGTAAATATGGAACACTCAAACCTTTGTATTCAGCCTATATAAGGCAATTGTATTAATGAATAGATTCAAGACTTTCACAGCATCAATTACTCTCCATATGGTATCAGAGCTCATCTTGCTCCTCTGAGCTATTCTTGATCCAAAATTCCCAATACCTTTATCAGTCGCTAATGGCTATCATCGAAGTCACAGCTCAATCTCACTTTCCAATCAAATTAACAGCCACTAATTTTCCTGTATGGCGAAAGCAGGTTATGTCTACCCTAATCGGCTTAGGCCTTGATCATTTCATTGATGGGTCACAAGAAGCCCCATCCAAGACTCTTTCTACTGATGCTACTAAACCTAATCCGGAATACCTCCCGTGGTATCGACAAGACCAGATCTTGTTAGGTGCTCTACTCGATAGTTGTTCTGAAACTATCCAGCTAATTGTTTCCTCTGCCGACACTTCAAGACAAGTCTTCAAGCGCCTTAATGACAGTTATGCAAGTGTCTCTCGATCCAGAATAATCTCCCTTAAGTCCAGGTTAGCGAACAATCCGAAGGGGTCTCGTACAATTGCTGATTTCCTCACTGAGATGAAGAGCATTGCCGACGAATTAGCCCTAGCACAAAGTCCAATCGATGAGGAGGACCTCATTGTGCACATTCTGAGTCAATTAGGTGAAGACTACACTCACATAGCTGCTGCCCTCAAAATCAGAGACACAACTATCACCTTCCCTGATCTCTTTGATAAGCTCGTAGACCATGAAAGAACCCTCAAAGACAATCAATCGACACCGACAATTGTTACTGTGAACAACACTCAGAAACAATTCTCTCGTCATAATTCCAGGCAATCGATAGACAACAAAAGCTCCAACAAATTTAATCGCTTCAACAATTTTGGTTCTCGCCAAAATCGATTCCCTGGGTTAACAAATGCCAACAATTTCACTCAGAGTGGTAATCGATCCTCTGCCTTTTGTCAATTTTGTAATATTCCAGGTCACGACACTAAAGACTGCATGAAACTTGATCGATTCTTGAAAGACAACAACATCTCCATCTCATTGACAGCACCATTGCCTTCAGTTAATACCACTGCAGCTGGACCCACATCGTCTAACCCAGCATGGATGTTTAACACAATAGCTTCTGATCATGTGGCTTCAAATCCGACTTCATTCCACACCCTCTCAGAATATGGAGGACCCGATGAAATTGTGTTAGGAAATGGTATGAGTCTTCCAATCTCTCACACTGGTCATACTATACTCCCCACTTCCTCAAAATCGTTACATCTGCATAATGTTTTTTGTGTTCCAAAATTGCGTAATAATCTCGTTTCTGTTGCCAAACTGTGTAAATCTAACCGTGTCTCTGTTGAATTCTTTCCACATTATTTTGCTGTCAAGGATCTTCACACGGGGGCGTGTCTAATTCTGGGGGTGAACATTAATGACATCTATTACGCAGCCATTCAGTCTCTTCGTCAACTACCTCAACTAAACACTATCACCACTTCAACCAATTCTCTTCATTCATGGCATCACAAGCTGGGTCACCCGTCTATCAAAGTTCTCAAGTCTCTTTTTAGGCAATTACGTTTAGAGTCAAGTTCAATGTATTTCAATAACTTTCATTGTGATGCATGCTCCATTAATAAAAGTCATAAACTACCATTTGGTAGCAATTCATTTGTTGCCTCTAAACCTCTTGAACTTGTCTACTCTGATGTTTGGGGACCAGTTAAACAATCTAATGATGGCTTCCTTTACTATGTCATCTTTGTTGATTTTTTCTCCAAGTATACCTGGCTTTATCCAATGAAGAAAAAATCTGATGTCTCAATATTATTTCCTCAATTCAGAACCTTGGCTGAAAAATACCATAAAACCCCTCTTATCTCTCTGTTTACAGACAATGGTGGTGAGTATCTTGCTCTCACTTGATACCTACAAGAAAATGGTATCTCCCACTTCACAACACCCCCACACACACCTGAGCAAAATGGAGTTGCAGAAAGACGACATCGACACATTGTTGAAAGCGGTCTCTCTCTCTCCTTCACCATGCCCACCTTCCTCTCACTTTTTGGTCTCATGCCTTTCAAACGGCTGTTCACCTAATTAATCGATTACCCACATCCATTCTTGACAATATCTCTCCCTACCAAAAGCTTTACAACTCCCCACCTGCATATACCAATCTTAAACCCTTTGGTTGTCTCTGTTTCCCTTGGCTTCAGCCATATGCAGTCACCAAACTCCACCCTCGTTCCGCTAAATGTATTTTTCTTGGATATTCAGCATACAAATGCTATGACCCTATATCCCACAAACTCTATCACTCAAGACATGTTCAGTTCATTGAACACACCTTTCCCTATGCTTCTATCTCTAATGATACCAGCCCACTTCCCACTACAAATGACTTCCTATCAACCGAGCCAACTACTACTGCTACTGCCTCATCCCCTTGTGTTGTACCAATCCTCCAAAACATTATCCCTACTATTCCGCAGCCCACTCCAACAGCTGATCCAATTGTTGATCCAACTTCAGCACCCACTACTCCCACTTCACCGATAAATCACTCAACTACAGCCCCTCTAACATCTCCTTTCAACAGCCCACATCACAATCCTCCTTCGTCCAGCTCACAAAATACTCTCATTCAGCCCAGCTCCACACACACACCAAATCCGCCCAGACCCTCCATCATCCCAAATGATACTGATAATACTCGTTCCAGCCCATACCCTCCTCCCAGAAATCGCACCCGCAACCCAAAATATTATAACAAAAACCTTGTTAACACCACCACTATTCATCCGATACCACCCACTATTGAACCTACCACCCACCTTCAAGCCAGCAAGGATACCCAATGGCATCATGCCATGGAAGCTGAGTTTAATGCACTCATACACAATCAAACTTGGGAACTAGTTCCTCCGGCATCTCATAAACCCATTGGTTGTAAATGGGTCTTTCGAATCAAACGTAAACCTGATGGCACAATTGATAAATACAAAGCTCGTTTAGTTGCTAAAGGCTTTCATCAACAGTATGGGAAAGATTACTTTGATACTTTCAGTCCAGTCACAAAACCGGTTACTATTCGAACTGTTCTCTCTATTGCTCTTTCCAATAATTGGCCTCTTAGACAACTGGATGTCAATAATGCCTTTCTCCAAGGTACCCTTCATGAAGAAGTTTACATGGTACAACCTCCGGGCTATACTCACCCACAATTCCCCAATCACCTTTGTAAACTCAAGAAATCCATTTATGGCCTCAAACAGGCTCCTCATGCATGGTACACTGAACTCACCAATTTCCTCACTCACTGTGGCTTCAAGAAGTCTCTGGCAGATCCTTCTCTATTCATCTATAATACCAATCACATTATTAGCTATTTTCTAGTCTATGTAGATGATATAGTACTCACAGGAAACAATTCGTCCTTCCTCTCTCAATTCATTTCCGCTCTCAGAAACAAATTTTCCTTGAAAGATCTTGGAATGCTTCACCACTTTCTCGGTGTTGAAGTCATTCCCACACCATCTGGTCTATTTCTGTCTCAACATCGTCACATTCAAGATGTTCTCACTCAGTTTCATATGGACGGTGCAAAGGAAGTCTCCACCCCTCTAAGCACCCCTGAACCCCTATCAGCTATTGACTATACTCCTACTATAGATGCCACACCCTATCGCAAACTTGTAGGGTCACTCCAATACCTAGCTTTCACTCGTCCGGATATCTCCTATGCCATCAATAAACTTTCTCAATTCATGCATGCTCCTCGTCAGTCTCATTGGCAAGCTCTAAAACGTCTTCTTCATTATCTTAAGGGTACCATTCACTATGGTTTGTTTCTCAATCGTACCTCTCCTCGCACACTCACAGCTTTTTTAGATTCCGATTGGGGGGTGTTAATGATGCAGGTAGATCCACAACCGCTTATTTACTTTATTTTGGTTCTAATATTGTTTCTTGGAAGTCTACAAGGCAAAAGTCAGTCTCCAGATCCTCCACTGAAGCAGAATATAAGGTATTGGCAAATGCTTCGGCTGAACTAGCATGGCTCAAGAACTTGCTACTCGAACTCGGCATATTTATCACACACCCTCCTACTCTCTTTTGTGACAATACAGGTGCCACTTATGTCTGTGCGAATCATGTCTATCACTCGCATATGAAGCATGTAGCTCTAGACTATCATTTTGTTCGTGAACAAGTCTCCACGGGTCTTCTCAAAGTTCATCATGTTCACTCCCACGACCAGCTTGCAGATATGCTCACCAAACCTCTATCCCGAGCTCCATTTCTTCGCAATCATTCCAAGATTGGAGTATCCGATGGATCCTCCATCTTGCGGGGGCGTATTAAGGATATTCACAAATAGATTATCTTATGTATAATTAGATATTATCACGTGTAATTGTATAGTCAAATTACCTAGTCTAGCTGCTACTTATTCTCCTGTAAATATGGAACACTCAAACCTTTGTATTCAACCTATATAAGGCAATCGTATTAATGAATAGATTCAAGACTTTCACAGCATCAATTACTCTCCATATTTCTCTCATTTTTTTGGTTAATTTTTCAGCCTGATCATTTGTGTAGTAAAAATACTCACCACAACGTGGTAATCCCATTACCGAACCCTAAAAACACATTCACTTTTTACCATTCCTCTAAAAAAAACACCACGGAGCTGCGCATCTCTGAATCCTAAAGATCTTGCTTTCAAGTTTCCATTTTTCTTGTGTTAATGTTTAATCAACTTCGAAGGTACAATGACATGTAGAGGAGCTCGTAACCAACAACATAGGAGAAACAAGATGACCCAAATGCGCCTCCATTGCACCCATTTTACCGATTCCGAACAAATATATCTGAACAATTGACACAATACAAGAACCTTTT
The DNA here is from genome assembly GCF_052625555.1 of Lactuca saligna. Lineage (NCBI taxonomy): Eukaryota > Viridiplantae > Streptophyta > Magnoliopsida > Asterales > Asteraceae > Lactuca > Lactuca saligna. The sequence continues at coordinate 180,845,678 of NC_136422.1, read as the reverse complement.
TGGATGGCTACAAAGGAAATAAATTTTGGTTTCACCAACAAATGAATGGGCACAGTTGACTGGAATGGGAATCATAGATCGAGTAAGACCTTATCCTTAGAAGATTTTTGTTGGAGACAGGTTCACATTTTCATGCAAAGGGTGGTGGAACCTATTTCACATCTTTGAACCGTTGTACAAGGAGTTGTGTATTGAGTTCTTTTCGACAATTATCTTTGATGAGAATTACGAAGATGTCATAAACCGGAGAGCGTTTTCATTCCGGCTTAGGGGCAAATCCATCAGTGTAGCATCGAGGAGCTTGGAGTCCGAATTGATATTTATAGTAATGATATTGAATTGAATACTCTCGTATACAATTTAACTAAAACTTATGATTTAAAGTTTTTGTGACCAAATTCCGCAATGATAATTTCAAAATAATGTAAAGGTTTAAAAATGAATTTTAAAGGATAACCTAATTTATACTAGAAAGTATGATAGGTATTTCATGTCACCCTTCATGAAAGGATGAGGCTATTTGGATTCGAGGAGTTGGGAGGGTCTTAAGCATTTAACCCAATACATAAACAGTGGGGGATAATAACTTTAAGGATAGTTATATAATCAAGTCTTTGTTTTTAGTTCACTACAAGTAAAGTCCTTATCAGTGACCAATTTTTAGTGACCACCAAAAATCTAGTCACTAATAATATCAATTAATGACGATAAATTTAGTGGTCACTGAATTTTGGTAATGCTACAAATTTAGTTACTAATTTTATAATGGTCGTGACTCACCAATCACAAAACGGTAGAAGTAAAACCAAAATATATTTTTGGCATCATAAAAAGTATTAGTGACTAAAATGATGGTCACTGAATTCAAGACTTAATGACAAAAAAAAAATATCACTGAATTGAAGATCATCGAAGATTTAATGACCAAAAAGAATGGTCACTAGCTACTTACTTTTATATGTATGGGCTGGGGAAAAAAATAGTCATCATTGTCTATGAATTAAAAAAAAAAAATCAGCCATCATTGTCTATGGATCTAAAAAAAAAAAATCGAAAGTTCCACACTAAACATTCATTTTAACACCATATGAACTTTCCAATTATTATTATTATTATTATTATTATTATTATTATTATTATTATTATTATTATTATTATTAAAATATAGAGAATTTATATAAAGATCCTACGGTCTTAAAGCTTAAATAATTAATTTCAATAACTATTAACTAACTGTAATTTGTAAATACATAACCCATTCGGGTTTATCCATCAAACCTTTTATTATAGCACTAGCATTAACAACAAAAATAGTTTCTTTATATTACATCCTAATGGTAATGTCGTAAAGACAGTAAGGCCCTTTAGGGCTTAGGCTTTGATTTGTAGTTTTCCCTAAATCGAGGATCCATTAATCGATACATAGGAAGTAGCAAGCATACTACAACTCCATACGTCGATACTCGACGACTCGACGTACCTCTCTCGTCTATCCACAACTCCACCAGCGTCGCTCCATCCTCTCCCGTCAACGTGAGATCTAGAGACACCGATGCCACAACTCCACTGACATCGCTCCATCCTTTCCCGTCAACATGAGATCCAGAGATGCCGATGCCCGAGAAGATTTCCAACATCAACTCAATAAGAAAAGGAACATCGCCAAGCTTTGCGTCAGGTCAATTCCATATGTATTTTCTGAATTAGCTTCGTTCTGGTTTTTATTTTTGTTTAATTCAAGAGCGTAATTGTTCAATCGAGGTAAGATGAAATTGGGGCTTTGTGTTTAGAAATTGAAGAATTTGTATCTGTTTTATACTTCTTATTGTATGATTGTTCTTCGTTTAGTTGGAATGTCGATTGGATGATGAGATAGATAACATCTAATCACATATTTTTGTGGTTTAATTCTAGCCTTTTGACAGATTCTAAGACCTTATGGACATCCAGCCATATGTAGGATTATTGAAGTGAATGGAGGTAAGGACTCTATAATAAACAACTCAATGGTAATATCATACTTCTAAATACTTTCTAATGTAACTTATTATGCTGCTATTTTTTCCCGATTCAGCCAAAAATATTTAATTTTGAGACTCCTAGACATCATGGTACCTCATTAACATGTTCTGTATCATGAAGCAATATTGAAAGTACATTTTGTTATGAAGAAGATGTAGTGGAAGTAAATATTGAAAATTTTGAGCTCAACTCAGAGTATTCTGTAAAATATGATCAAGTTTAAGCATAAGCATTTCGTTTTTAACCTGTTATTACTATCCTTTAATCCATTGCATCCTATTATTGTCAAGATATCAAATAATTATTCAATGTTAATTCCTTATGAAACTCTTTGCATTATCAAGGTGTGTTTGGCGATTCTAAAAAGGATAAGTAACGAGAAATGAGGCCGTCAACACAAAAATCAATAGACGTATAAAGTTGCAAGTGAAAATGTTTGGTAATATACTCCCTACCATGATTTAAGCATATGAATATGATTATCTTTGGTTGTTTGGTTAACATGTTTTTCCTTCACTATCAAAATTCAAAACCTTTTTTTCATATATCTACCTATATATATTTTCAGGTCCAAGGGTTATCTGAGATGTTGAAAACCAATCTGGACAGAGGAGTACAAAGAGATGAAGATGAATTAAGAAACATGAGAAATGCCTTTGGATCTGACACTTATCTTGTAAAAAAGGAAATAGCTTCTTTGTATGTTATATCTCTACACCAACTATTTCTCCGTCACTATTATTTACAGCTATAGTTGACCATGGCTAATGTTGACCACAGATGTTCCTTTGGGAAGCTTGGCAATATTTAACACTTATTATACTGATAGTAACTCTTGCAGCATCACTTGTGCAAGGAATAAAGACAGAGACAAGTTTGAAATAATACATTCTCATATATATATAGTTATTCTGGGGTTTGTGATCATTATGACTCCTATTTGTTTCAATTTTTATTTGAAGAGTTGTGGTTTCCTTCTGTAGGGTATTGAAGAAGGATGGTATGATGGAGGAAGCATTACCTTTGCTGTTCTTTTGGTTATTTTTGTGACAGGTGAGGCAATTGCTTTTTTTCCCATTGTTTATGATATATATACAATGTACTTTTCTCATATATATTGTTGTTTCTATAAACTATAATATCAACGAGTGATTGTAGACAATCCCTGCAATTTCAGAATCTAAATGAGGCAAAGAGAAATATACAAATAGAGATTTGTGTGGTAAGTTAATGAGTGAGATATTATTATTATACCTTTAGTTGTCTTCTTAGCATATGCAAATTCAAGCAGATAACTAGAGATGGGAGAAGAGAAAAGATTTCAGTATATGATGTAGTTGCTGGTGATGTAATACCTCTTAAAATAGGTGATCCGGTAGGGAGTAGAATATGCTCAATCTTAGATAAAGGTTACTCAAGAAGCAGCACAAGGCAGTAATGAGCCAAATATTTTTATATTTTTTTATGGTAAAGATGTTGAATCCATCTTTAAATGTTTGGTATAATCCCACTTTGTATATTTTTTAGTCATTTAAGTACTGTATACTTTGGGTTCTATTAAATTTGTGAACAATTTATGTTTATTATTTCATGAGATTAATTTTGATAAATAGATCATATTATATTTTTACCGTTGACTAGTTTAATGTTAGTTACTTAAATTGGTTAAATATAAGAATTAATAACAAAAATCATTGATGAGCTTTTTTTGTAACTAATTGGATAAACCAGTGATGGCTTTTTATGGTCAGTTGGTCACTACTTGGATAAACAGTGACAACCTTCTATGGCCACTAATTGGATAAGTAGTGACGACTCTTTACGGTCACTAATTGGATAAATCAGTGACGATTTTTTATGGTCACTACTTGGATTAACTAGTGACGATTTTCTATGGTCACTAATTGGATAAGATAGTGACGACTTTTTCTGGTCACTAATTACATAAAATAGTGACGACTTTTATTGATTAGTGACGACATTTAGTGACGAAACAGATCGTCACAGATTTAGTGACAGTATATTTCAGTCACTATTTAGTGACCGCTGTTATATTTCGTCACTTATCAGTTTTTGTGACGGACCTATAGTGACGAAAAGTGACGACCAAAAGTTTGGTCACTAAGTCATTTAGTGACGACTCTTTCTATTGTTAGTGACAATTTCGTTTTCGTCACTAACTGTCATTTTTTTTGTAGTGGTTTTTCGAAATTCATTTTTTCTGCTTTCTATACCTATGTTTCAAAAAAAATTATTCTTCAACAACATAAACATACCCATTTCTTTCTCAAAATGGATACACACTAAAGGTGTTCATTATCCTACTTGTGAATAGATTTTTTCTGTATAAAATCAATGTGTCTGACTCAACGCCATATATGACCTATAAAAGAATTTTAAATAAGTTTTAAGCAAGTATTTGATTACTTACTACTCTGTTCTATTTTTAGAACCTCCTGTAATCTTTATTTGATTAATGAAATTATATTGAAAAAGAATCATGTGTGTTTAGTTTACAAAGATAGCGTTCCATTCATTTTCAATCAATTCACTAAAATACAATTATGTGCTTCATTCAATCTCGGGCCAACAGGTTCATAATATTGGTTTTGATAAGGTTTATTTTGAGAATATTGGATTCACATTAGGTAAAAACAGAAGAAATTTGTTGCACTTTCTTTTTCACTAAAAGAAAATAATCTAAAAATAGTGACCAAATACTCATCGCAAAATTCCATTCTAAAAATGAAGTATCAATGATGGAAATGCATATTGTAACATTATTTGAGGTTACGATTTAATCACCATATATATTAGCTGTGAAATAAAGTAAAAAACGAGCTGCTTTCTATTAGAAGAAAACAAATGACAATACATGGAGGTATCTAAAATTCTTCCAACAAAAAATATGGATTTTACAAAGGTCGAAACTCAATACCTTGCACAATGATCTCTGGCATATTGAAATCACAATGCCTGAGGCCTCTCCAGTCCATATCTATGTTAATCAGTGGGTCACAATCAAGGCATAAAGAAGCGAATTTGGTTGCAACATAATCTTCCCCGTCACGTATTAGGTCGGACACACACGGAAGACAAGGTAGGCACGTAGATATCCTGAAAAGAATAATATATCTACTGTTTAAACAAAATAAAACTATAAATAGATTGTTCTTTTTTTTTTTGAACAAAATCTTCTAGCTAGCGGACTAATCATTCGGAAAAAATCATACCATGGAAGAAAATTTGGGATCCACTTTTCATTATCACCAGCATCAACAAATGTAATAAATTCCCCTAACTTCACCTCCCACCAACCATCACTCCTCCTTCTTGGATATGCTATCATGTTGGTTTTGTTCATTGTGCTATGAGATTCTTTATAACTATCCAGTTGATCTCCTATTACATGGCTCTGAGGTGTACTCAAATACACAATATTTTGCTGATTATACCATCGTTTGTTTTCATTGCGTGGTTTTCTGGACATGCGTTGTGTAATTCCCACAATAATTGGATTCTCCACATGTCCTTGTATCTTATAAACGAGGTCACACGAATAACTAGTATTTGTTGACAAAAAAGAATCTATGATCTTCAATGATATGCGGGGTGTATATGAAGGTGAAGATTTTAATACCAATACATATCTGAATCTGTATTGGACAACAACGATTAGGGTATGCCGTATAAGATAATGGGATTTTCTAATATGTATCTAAGGACAGATATAAGAAACATTAATTGATGATATATATTACTATAATTAATTATAAAATACATTAATTATAAGAAATATTAATGCATTAATAATTTCCATAATAAATGTATTTCGAATTTAATTATGGTAATATTTTTCATAATTAATATTTCTTATGTGTGCCCTTAGAGCACATATTAGAAAATCCCTAAGATATTACAGTCTACTTATCACTAATATTTAAACAATGTGATCCACCTATTTGTTCGGTTCATTATAATTTGTTAACTATAACGCTATTTAATTAGTATATACTTAAATGAACCAATTTTATATATTCTCTCTAATAAATGAAAATCTTTTTGCTACATGTCACACTTACATTGATTTTTATCACATATCATTTTGTGGTTAATTTCAATTAAATTTTCTCCACATGACATTTTATGTTTTTTTTTTTTTTTTTTTTCATTTTATTAAATCCACATAATATTAAATGTAATAATTGTAATAATTGACTTTCCTTCTGATTCCAAGCTTTTTAAATTAAAGCTTCATTAGTTTCCTTTGTTTATTTATCTATTTTTTTTAATTCTCAAGAAAAAAACACTTTAATTTTAATAATTCAATATTTTTCTAATTTTTTATTATAAATTTTAATTTTTTCAAATGTTCAGAATTTTTGTATTTAATTTTTTTAAATGAAGCTATGTAATACATGAATCTTACAACTATTCTACTCTTTTAAATAATGCAATCCTGGAAAAATCATTTAGTTTAGTTCAAATGAGAGAGAGAGAGAACCGTGATTCAAATAGATATTTAAGTTTGAGCTCGTCTGATGAGGAAGATTTAATCAACTCTGGTGATAACATACAACATTTCTTTCCATTTGAATCGTTTATCCAAAACCACTGCAAATAAATATTTTTAAGCATTTTATTAGTCATTTCAACAATGTATTTGATAGTTTGATAATTACATATCTTATGTTTTCACTTGTTTTGGCATCACATCACCTTAACGTTTATATATATGAAATGTAAGTAAGCTAAAAGGTGAAGGATCAGAGGTAAATTTTGTGAAGGTTACCAAGTTAAAATTAGAGACTCACCACATCAATATCTTTAGAACCTGTCACTTTAATGTAAACACCCTTGGAAAGAACGGAGTATGCATGCCATTTGGTTTTGATAGGAACGTGATTTTGAGGGTTTTCCCTAATCTTTCTACGTGCTAGGAGTTGTTGGTAGTCGGTTGGTAATAAATTTTCCCATGTTGGAGGATTCATAACATCTTGTTTGCTGATTTTTTTACCATCAAACTGTAAAGAACATATATAGTAAAGTGTAAAAGTAATATCCATAGCCAAAATGTATTTAAAAATATCACAATGAATGGGTAGAATAAAATTTATGTTCTAACGTACCTTCTTTTCTGGCAAAAACAGGATACCTTCAACAACCACTTCATCTTTTCGTGAATAAGAATCCACGTAAATTTGTTCTAGAAAAATTTTGATTTCAACATCTCTTCTTTTACTATTGGTCCGAAAGAGTTCGATCATCACCCATCCATTTTCCATATAATCTCGAATATATGAAATGTAAGATTTTTTTTGGTTGTTCAGTTTGTACTTTAGACCCGCAAGTTTCGGTGATTCAAATAAATGGGATACTTGTTTGCATACGAGGTAAGCTGCATATATGACATCGGATGATAAAAAATTTGTTTTGACCTCCACTTGCATATCAACCTTGGAGACATTCAAAATCTTTGCTACCTTCCCGAATCTACATGTAGACCATATACATACAACTACATTAGTTCCTTCATGAATATATAAATAAGTCATTCGATCGTTTCATGGTGAACTCATTAAATAATGTATGGAATTTGTGCATATGTGACTAGATAAAGTTTTATACAAAAATGAGAAATAACCGAGATTCAAGGTAAGAGATGGCTTTAAATTTGCTTGGATCTGGATTCATGAACTTCATTGCAGATATCATTTCTTGATTCTTTCCATTACCATCTATAGAAAACCACTGCAAAAGAAAAGAAATCATTAATATATCCATGTCGGAGTAAATCAAGCTTCGTGGTAGTAGATCTTATAAAACCATGTCAGAGTAAATCAAGCTAGGATTTAGATAACCACAAACCCATAAAACTAAATTGGAAAAGATACATTGATGTTGATAGGAAGAAATGTGTCCATTGTTGGGCGTGACATGCCCTCTACGATTGATACCGGGAAACCATAAATTTCCCCACAAGTTCCCTCACTTGTTGTGCAAGAAACAAATCTAATCTGATAGATTTTGAAATTTGGATATTCCATCTTTATTTAAATACTAGGTGTGAGACTCGTATGTTATACGGGTTTGATAAAACAAAAAATTCAATATGCAAGTTTAAACAAAATTTTATTTAAATTTGAAATTTTAGATTTGAAATTTGAATTTAAAAGAAAACATATTAAATACTATATGAATACTAATATTGTAATTGATTGGTTATTTTCAATTAAGGCAATTATTAATTGTGGTGTAAATATGATGTGTTAATTAAGAAAATAGAAAAAAAAAAGAGAAAATGACAAATGGAAAAAAACAATTATTCAAAAATACCAAGAAATGACATGTGTCCAAGTTAATAAGAGAGTGACATGTGACAAAATTATTTTCATTTATTAGGAAGGATTATTTAGATAGTGATTTAAATTTTAATATTTAATTTATTTATATATTGTTTATAACTTTAATTAATAAATTATAATATTGAAATTAAATTAATGTTAACTACAACTTGGGTCCTCGTATGTTCAATTAAAATAATTAAAGACACCTAAATTTAAAATTTATAAATTTCTTATATATATATATATATATATATATATATATATATATATATATATATATATATATATATATATATATATATATATATATAAAGCTAAAAGAGAGGTTTAAGGTAGTCACTCTCTGAGGTCGGTTTTTAAAAGCTCAAAGCTTACCACCCTCACATCCTCTTTACATTTTGAGAGTAAAGTTACCGAAAGGGTTTGATTCAATAAGTGTTCAAGTTAAAGTATTAACTTAAAAATATAAAACAAATCCCATTTTATTAAAAAATATGAATCTTATGTTAACCATGAAATATGCGCATTTTTCTTTAATATGTTAATGGACCTCGTGTGGTTAACGACACATCAATTTGAAAGTATAGTTGAGAATTGTTGCTATGTGGTTGCCTGGATGCATGTGTGGTTACCCATGTGCGAGCTCCTTCCAATGGTCACTCCTGGCAACACACTGCATGAAGTTGGCAAAACTAGGTTAGAAAGCCAAGTGTTGGACCCCAATATTGCTCTCATATGCCTAAGTTAGAAGTCATATCTAAGGCATGGATGTTGAACTTGCTAGAATTACGAAGAGTTAAGGCTTACCTCCTTTGGGTTGGACATGGCCTTGCTTTATAATCAAGGCTCATACTGGTTCATGATCCCTTCTTTTGGGTTTTGCATTGGTCCTTAGGCCACAAGGGTAAAGCTCTTTTTTATTAAAATAATCTTCCATTTTCTATGTTTCATTGGGATGCTTCATAAGGTGTGTACTAGAGTAGGGTGATTCATGTCCTACGTGCTTAGTATCATTCATGCACTATTTAACCGGGTCGGGTGCATTGGTTGGCCTAGTGCTATATGGGTTGAAACCCATACCCCATTAAGCCCCCAACCTAATTTTTATAAAGCATCACTACTTTATAATAATTTGGCTAAAATAGTTATTGCCTTTCCAATTCCTTCAAGTTTTAGTGATTGCATGATGTATTGTCTCACGCGACTAGATCTCCATGGGGCCCATAGGCACTTGGATCGTTTTTGTAGCAGTTGGCTTTCCCACTTCTCTTCTCATCAATGCTTGTCAGATCTTTAACAACTTTGATTCTTCCTTTTTTTTTATTATTCTCTTTGGTCTTTATCTTCCTTGATACCTCGTTTCTTTTGTAAGGAAATGTCTCGATAAGTTATGTTCATTCTTCCCTTAACCGCGAATGCCTTAAACAAGTTTCGGCTAAGTATCATCTTGTTAAAGGGGATGGTGTTGCTCTTCCTGGTCCAGATGTTGTGATCGATCGTCCTCCTCTGGGTAAAGTTTGTTTTTATCTCTATTATTTTGAGGTTGGTCTTCATGTGCCTCCCTCCCCGTTCTATAGATCGATTATTGAAGCGTATAATATTCATACTTGTTAATTAAAACCTAATTCCATTTCGAATGTTATATGCTTTGAGTTGCTTTTTCATGCGTCTTTGGTTATACCCACACTTTCTTTATTCCAGTACTTTTTTATTATTTGTAGTAATAGGGCCTAGTATTATTTTCGGCCTATGGGATGGAGTTTTATTGAGGGTCTTCTGGATTCCATAAAAATTGGAAAAATGAGTTTATCTAGTTGAATACTTCTTGCTTCCCTTATCGGAATGAATTTCATCTTCCTTGTACGATTGATGATCAAAAGCCTGACAATACTAGTGATTTGGGCCAAGATATAGATAAGATTTCTCATTTCAATGTGATGATGAAGAAGTTTCCTGAAGCCGTGTTGGGTTAGGTTGGCATCATTCTATACTGGTTCCACCTTGTAGTTGTTCTCACTTTGTTCGTCCATGGTCCATGTATTTTTCTTTCACAAATATTACTCCCCTTGCTTTCCTTATGTGTACTCATCTTATTTGAATTTGTTTAGATGGAGATCGGTTGCCATTCCTTTTGTCTGACTTTGTAGAGGGTAAGATTGTGGCACGTGATCTTGGCTCTGTTGACTTTGACCTTCCTATTATCGATGATAGTTTTACTTATAGCGGTAGTACCGGTAGTAACACACAAGAGGAGGAGGACTCTGACTTGTCAATTAGGGTTCATGACTCCTACGATGATACGATTGGAAATCATACTCCACATGTTTTAACTGGTCTTGTGGCTGTTTTCTATGATGATGGGAGTGGAGAGCAACCGTTAATTCGTCATAAGAAAGGGAGGGATTCTGTTGCATCAACCACTTTAGCGGTAACTTTAGAGTTCTCAATAGGTCTCGTTCCTTAGATCTTGGGGCTTTTTCTTCATTCGCTACTAGCCTTGGTGTTGGTCGTCCTGCTACATATATTGCTCAATTGAACGCTAACAGCCCCCCTTATGATACTAATACTCCTCATTTGCTAGTCCTATTTATGCTCCGTCTTGGAATATAAGTGAGAGCAAAGTTTAATGTAGCCTAAGGTTGTTGTTTCCTTTTTTGAATATTTTGCTTCCCTTGGAACCCACTCAAACGTTAGCCAAGATCGTAAATAGCATATCCGAGATAAATCCAAGATTAAACTTGTTGAGAACATGGCTCTAGGTTAGGAAGTTATCTCATGGCTCGAAGAAAATGAGGCCTTGCATCTAGAAAATCGTGGCCTTCGTGATGAATTTAAGACGGTATATGAACTTGTAAAACTGCTTGTGGTTCTTTCTGGTGGTGCTTCCCACAATGTGAAATCGTTCCGTGACCAATATGTGAAGCTTGTGGATAGGTTTGATGAGTTAAAGAAGGTCTCTCCTAGTGTTGATATGTTTTCTCAAGCGGAGATGGACATGGTAAGGTGTGAACTATCTGTTATGCAAAATGAATGACAAGGTTGTTTTGGAGAATAAGCTGGCTTGTTATCAGGATGAAGTTTCGACGTTGAAGGCTATGGTGACATCCCTTGAATTAGAAAAAGTTGGTTTGGTGGACAAAAAAGTTATGCTTGTAACGTATGGTTCCTTTTATCTCAAATAATATGAGGATTGCAAAAAAAGGAGAAGAATGTAGATGATAGAAAGATAAGAACTCATATCCTATATTTGTGGTATTCTCAATCAATATGTATGTGAGTGTGTGTGTGTGTATATATATAGATGTTTATTATAGAATGATATTGCTAATGACCACACTTGATAGCTAGTTAGTACTAATAAATTATTTATTTATAGTAATTTGATTATTAAAAAAATATAATCAATACTTTTATTTAATGGGAAAAACATTATTTAATGAAAATAATATTTTACCAACATATTAGGAATTATTGTTTACAGGAAATAATAATAAAAGAAACCAAAAAATATCTAAATATCATATGGTATGAATATAAATGGAGTGTACAATGTTTTGGGCGCTCAAAGTAACCATTTAGTTAAGATAGAACTATGTTATCGGTTAAGTATGAAGAACTCCAAATTTTGTCTTCTTGTCCAAAAGGCTGAAATACCTAGGGATGGAGTGAGATTGTTGTTGCATTTGTTTAATACTTCATCCCATGCGTGTAAGAAAGTTCCATTCTCTCATTGTTATATGTCTAACATTTGTATATAAATACATGAATACAAAAAAGGAATTAGCTAGATAAGAAATGGTTGCCTTTTTACTCGCTCTATTTTTCTTATTTTTGATAAAAATTGTCGAGAGCAATTTAGATCTCCACTATTGTCTTTGTCTTGCTTTTTGGTGTAAGATACAAGTGATTTTATGTTGGTTCTCTTAAAGGTTTATTTTGTATAAATCTTAAAGCTTAAGAACAACATATATACAAGTGAAGACTAACATCTTTGGTGGCTGACTCTTGCTTAGTGGATATCACTAGAGAGATTCTACTTTGGAGCTTGTTGTCATCTTCATCAACTTCATAATTGACAAAAGGAACCAAAGTCATCAAAGGTTGTGAAATTAACTGTAGAGTTCTTATGGGATATGTTGCCCTCGCGACTTTAAAACACGTTTTGACAAGGAAGGTATCCCCACCCTTATAAGAAAATGTTTTGTGCTCCTTCCAAGCCGATGTGGGATCAAGTGAAGGTTGCCACCCACCTTCACCTCACCCCCCCCCATTATAGGGTTCGACCTCTCTGTCAAACACATCGACCCATGCCCCGACTCTAGTACCATTTGTAACATCCACCTGGAATGTATCACAATATTAACTGCTTTGGGCTCTCGTTATGAGGACTTCCCAGGAGGCCACCAATCTCGGTACTACTCTCGCCCGAGCACGCTTAACTATAGAGTTCTTATGGGATATGCTTCCCTTACGGCTTTAAAATGCATTAGGACTGGGAAGGTATCAACATCCCTCATAAGGAATATTTAGTTATCCTTTTTAGCTGATTTGGGATCAAGTGCAACCCACCTTCACCCCATTTACAGGGTTTGATGTCCTCGTCGGGGACATCCGATAAAATTGGAACGATACAGAGAAGATTAGCATGGACCCTGTGCAAGGATGACATGCATAAATCAAGAAATGGTCTAATTTTCAAGATGGGTTGCATCTGATCTCACATTGGTTGGAAAGAATAACTAAATATTCCTTATGAGGGATGTTGATACCTTCCTTGTCACAACACGTTTTAAAGTCGTGAGGGTATCAGATCCCATAAGAAATCTACAGTTAAGCGTTCCTGGGTGAAAGCAATTCAGGGATGAGTGACCCCTAGGAAGTTTTTGTGTTGGGAGCCCAAAGCAGAAAATATTGTGATACGTGCTAGATGGGGATGTTACAATAAAGACGATCATTTTCAGTCGAAAATTGTGATTTTACTGAATTTTAAAGTATTAACTTGGAAGTGTACCAAGTTATACACCATGGTGGATTTAACAATAAACTTGGAGTATATTGCAACTGGTCAGATTGCAAAGGAAGTTATGTGACTATATCAAATTTATTAGTGACATCATTGTTGAGGTTCAATCATTGATGGTCCTTTTGAGTGTTCTTTGTGATTTAAAGGGTGAACTTACCTCGAGTATGGATCCCAACGTCAAAAAAGCTCACATGGCGTATATTATGTAAGTACAACCATATCTAATAGTTGTTCGGATGTGCAGACATCATAGTTAATAGAGTTATATCAAAAGAAATACTTGTCGATCCATTCGCTAAGTTAACAAGTCTGATAGTAAGACTTGGTGATGAGGTATTTGATTTGCAAATGATTTGACTTGAGCCCACTTCAAATAGTTTGTTTTAAATTTGAGAACTTAAGCAATATAAAGTCTTAATCTGATTTGGCGATTATTAAGTAGAGATCTTAATATATGATGGAGATCAGTCATTTCAATTAGTTTATCAGTGTGTTCTCATTTTGCATGTTTAGAACACACTTCCTGAATATTAATTTATTCAAAACTCCACAACCGGTCATACTCTTAGGAGTGAGTATTGAGTTAAGATTGTCATGAAATGTCAGTAGATTGTCTGTAGTGATTATACATGGCATGGAGATTGGGACTAACATTCATGAGTTTTTAATGGAGATTTATGTATTGGAACAACCCGCACTTGGAAAGTTATTTCATGGATATAGCTACGAGTAATTCAAAGATGATAATATTTTTTTATTCTTAAAACGAAGAGACGTTGAGTTCTTTGCACATAAGTTGGTTGTACATTGGTCCTTCTCTAACGTTATTCATAATTGGTGGTTATAACGAGTAAGTGCATGCATGATTTGACAAGTAGACAAAAATAAAATATAGTTAAAGTTTATTTGTTTCTTCTTCCTTAATAGGAGAAGCGATATCTAAGGGTGAGCAAAACCGAACCTGAAAACCCAAAAACCAACAAAAATCGACGAAACCGAAAACGAAAAACCAAAACCAAAACCTAACCGTCGTTTGGGTTTTAATTTCTTAAAACTGAAAAATTTGGTTTGGGTTCGGTTTCGGAAATATTAAAAACCGAAAAAAACTAAACCGAATCGAATTTATAAAATATAATCTATGTTCTATATATATATATATATATATATATATATATATATATATATATATATATATATATATATATATATATATATATATATATATATATATATATATATATATATATATATATATATTGTCTCATGGTAAGTGCTTTGATGTAGAAGATTACGTGTGTCATAAGTCTCTAGTTCGAATCCCTTGCCAACATTTATCTTGTCTTTTATTTGGAAAGTCATAGAATGTGTCCCACATCGCATGTGTATAAAAACAATAATCCTCTTCTTCTCTTATATAATGTACCAAAGAATCCATATCGGTTGATGAAGAGAACATTCACCTTTTTCATCATCTATACATGAAAGTTTCCAAGTCTCACCAAGTGTGTTTGTAATTTGGTTTGGGTATTGGATTCCGTTTTAAAATTTTAAAAACCGATAATATTGATTAGGTTTTGGGTTTGGATTTAGGTCAAAACCGACCAAAGCTGACTCATGCTCACCCCTAGCGATATCATTGGGGCTCTCGATGATTTCATTTTGATATCTAATGTGTCTGGCTAGGTCCGGACTAAATTGACGTGTTCAATTGGTAGTCTGATTTAATCATCAGAAATCGGAAAATCGAGAAACATAATGTTGAAATGTTAGGTTGATTCATAATCCATGATTCATTTCACAATGGTATCTTGTAGAAATAGAGGGATAATTGATCACTTACTAAGGGTTGATTCTTGATGTGATCAGAGTTTGACAGTTGTTGTGGCAGGCACACTTTGTTGGTTTTTAGAAGAATATTTGACCAATAGTACTTTGATGACTTGTTCAAGTGGGAGACGGTTGGAAATAAGTGTCCAATGTCATAACTAATTGGTATAACTTTATGAACAATAACAAATTTCTTTTAGGGTTTCCCTCAAGAGCTAAAATTAGCTACAAAAGGATTTGGGGGGGGGGGGGGGGGATAATTTCTTAATTTATTACTAGTTAATAAATTAATTAAAAACTAGTTATAATCAATTTAAATTAACTGGAATTAATTAGAATTAATTTGGATTTATTTAAAGGTACATAGACTGAGTGTTAATTGTTCTAACACTTGAGTACGAGGAACATTCTAGAATCACTAATGGGGTGGACGGTTTTGGAGAGGATTTAGAAACTTTCTAGAATCGAGCCTAATGGATGATAGAGAAAGGATTTGAATATGGATTAAATCTTATTATTTAATTGATTCAAATCAGGTTTGTCTACAAGTTACCTCAACTATAAGTGGGCCCTTTGAACCTTCATAATTTCGTTTCTAATCTTCCATGCACTCTAAGAATCTAATTTTCTCAATTTCTCTCTCCTCTCTACTTGTTTTCTAGGGTTTTAGACTTTTGGGTGTGATCATTTAGAGACATTCTACTGTGGGTGCTAGTCCTTCTAAGAAGCCACCAAGAGTTCAAGATCTTCAAGGGAATCAAGAGTAAATACGATTTTACTTTTAATGTTAGTAATTCTATATCTCTTGGTAGTTGAATTCATAGTTTTGAAATTATGTTGTTGTAATAGTAAAACCTAGATCTATGGTGCATGTACACTTAGGGTTATTTATAAATGCTTCCACTACCTAAAATTCATGTACAGATGCATAGAAAACCCAACAAGTTTATTATTTAGGACTTTGGAACTATAGAAAAGGATCTCCATGGTAAATTCACAACTCCTTCCCTTGATGAAATCAATACTAAGCTAGAGAATATTGGAGGGATGAGATATGGAGCCACTATTGAACTTGAGATAGATATTGTATTTAGAAGCCTAATAGAAAATAAGAGTTTATTTAGGTTGAATCAGAATCACCTGTATACAGATTCAAATATTAATGACCATGAATTCCACCACTCGATCAAAACATTGCTCGAAAAATCTTAATTAGTCTTGAACTTTTATGGCCGCTGATAATAAGAAAACTACGAAAGAAGGTGATGGATTTCCTTGATAACCACTAGAAGCGAAATTGTGGTTTTGATCACTTAGGTGATATCACTAGAACAAGAAAGAAATGATCAGCAAAATCTACGAACAACAAATCATCTTTCCCAATAGAGATCCATCTGCAGCATTCTTTATTATTGAAGTTTAGGAGGTGTAGCAGACAGTTAATCAAGTAGTGCGTCTTGTATCCGTACTTTTTAAAATACTATATATGGAGTGTATGTATTAAAGGTTCATATATGATATTTACACACATGTGCTCGAAAATTCTTGTTCTTATATTTTATATACTTATGTTTATTCTATATTTACATTCCAAACTACTATGTCATTTTGTATTTAAGGACCATAAACTAATCCTATCATATTGTATATTGAAGAATTGCATGCGACACAAACATAGACAACTCTTTATAGGAGTCGAGAGTTGGAAAGAAAAATTAGTCTGGATTTTAGTAGGGTTTTTAATTAAGCCATATATTTTTTTTATTGTAGTACTTAATAATTTTAGCATAATTCGTGTTATATTTTATATTAATTTTATTTACTCTTAAAATAAAATAAATGTGTTTGTATGAGTGCTCATATGTTTTCTCATCATAATTAAACTATGAGAAATAATAATTATTTATTTTAAATATATAAATATGAAAATAGAGAGTAAATTACCACTTTGCTTTCATCAACAAGGATTCCAGTAGAGAGATGTGAGTATAATTCCTCTTTGGTACTATATGTTGGAAGGGCATTTGTCATCATATGTATGGCTTTTATGATCGCATAGTCTGCCTGTAATTAAACAAGTATCATGTAAGTAAATGTTCAGTTGGTTAGTGTGGTATGATTTGGAATCCTTAAAGAAATTAAAAAAATCAAATATGTAAATTAAGGAATAGATGCATGGTTTAAATATTTTGTCCCTTGTGTTTTATCAATAAATGAACTAAAGATGAAAATATCAATATAATTGAGGCTTTTTGTATGTAAATATTGTATATATTAACATAAGCCCAATTAGCCCATTGGCATAGGATTTTCCTACGTTTGGGGATCATGCCTCCATATATACTTGTATATATACTTGTATCTTCTCATTGTAATTATATCATTTAATTAGTATACTTTAACATCAATTTTTTTCTTGTTTACATGGTATCAAAGCAAGGTTTAACATTAAATAATATATTATTTTGAGCACTTGTGAGTGTCAAAATCACTCTTCATCCTACATAATCATTGTTGAAGTGAGTATTGTTCACAATGGAATCATTGTTCATGGGTTACTACTATTTTTATTTTTTTTTGATTAAGGCACCCAATATGTGCATTGCTTTCTTCCGTTTTTATTATGAGTTATGATTTAGGAGCCACATGAGTGCGTTGTTTTGTGAGTTTTCTGGTCTAGGAACCCTATGAGTCTTCTTTTTAATCGACATTACATATTTTCTACCGATGTTATTTGGATCGTTTTTTCAGAGTTTATCATTTGGGAAACACAATAAGCACACAGTTTTATATTGTTTATTCTGAGTTATGATTTGGGCACCATATAAGTGCATTATTTTATGAGTTTTATAATTTGGGCACCACATGAGTGTCTTCTTTCTTCTACCAACATTAGATATTTTTTCCTACTTCGCTTGGAGTTCTAACTTGATATCCGAAGAGACCAGAAAATGACTACATGTGGTAAAAAATATTTGTGTTTTTGGTCATATTACTATTACGATATCTACATAAGAGTATACTCAACTTTCAAGATATAAAAATTCATATGTGTCGACTCAACCACTTTTTTCGAAGCATGTAACCTTAGTAAGTGCCTATTATCTTCTTCCTCCAAATGGGGTCATTTTTTCAAGTGCTTCAGATCACACGACAAGCAACCATAATTCTATGATTTTAAAAACTATAGAACTTGATGTCATGTCACAATTGTAAATAGATATACCCCTCGATTTCTGATGTTCAGGCAACATCCACTTCAATTTCATTAACTTTAGTTTTGAGTTACCAAAATTCCCGTTCAATTTGGTATATATCGGTAAAATTACACGTGCTTTGAAATGTAGTGTCACAACTTTTTCCTGATTATATATATATATATATATATATATATATATATATATATATATATATATATATATATATATATATATATATATATATATATATATATATATATATATATATATAGAGAGAGAGAGAGAGAGAGAGAGAGAGAGAGAGAGAGTGTCAAGATCAAATAAGAAGGAAATTTTGGTAAAAAGGTAAGAAGTTTTTTTTCTACATATTTTTTTGACGAACAAAATCAATGTATCACTAGATGATTCATTTCTAAGATGATTCACAAGAAAAAATTCTCAAAAAAACATCTTTATGATTCATTTATACAATGATTTTGTTGTTATTCACTAAAATTATCATAAAAATGAATTTTTTCTTAATTTACTTAAAAATGAATCATAAAGATGTTTTTTTGAGAATTTTTTCTTGTGAATCATCTTAGAAATGAATCATCTAGTGATTCATTTATTTTGTTCGTCAAAAAAATATGTAGAAAAAAAACTTCTTACCTTCCTATCAAAAAAAATTTCTTACCGGATCTATATATATATATATATATATATATATATATATATATATATATATATATATATATATATATATATATATATATATATATATATATATATATATATATATATATCATCCTTGAATGTAAGTTATCTTTATTATCATTAACTTACAATAAGTTTAATATACATCATGATGTCAATTATCTATCTGTATTTGATTTAGTAAAAACGATATGTAATATGTTTAATATCATTAATATCTATTGAAATTTATTTATTTTTTGTTGTTTTAGAACGACAATCATTGGAATTAGTAATTATCAATGATTTGAAGATTTATAGCTAACAACAAGTATATATATATATATATATATATATATATATATATATATATATATATATATATATATATATATATATATATATATATATATATATATATATATATATATATATATATATATATATATATAATGTTTTGTATTAATATATCCTGAAAAATGATTTTATTCTATTTTATCATATATTTTATGGCAATTTTGTTTGTAGAGATTTTTTGGGATTGCAATTATGTTATATGAATAATATGAATAATGATATAAAAGTTGTGACGTTATTGTCAAGTTCAGTAGTTAAATATTAAATACATTATATATTTCACAAAAAATATTAAAATATTATAAAAATAGATACTTAGAGTCAACAAAAAAATGAAATTTGGTTATCATTAAATAATATTAACTTTTAAAAAACTATTTCTAATAAATGAAAATCTTTTTACAACATGTCACTCTCATTGATTTTGGCACATGTCAGTTTGTGGTTATATTCAATTAAAAATTTTCTACATGACATTTTCCGGTTTTTTTTTTTTTTCTTCAAATTTCACATAATATTTAAATGTAACAATTATAGTAAATGTAATAAAAATACATCTCAATTTCATTAATTTACTTTCTTTTTAATTTTAAAATTTATAAATTAAAACCTCATTAGTTTCTTTTGTTTATTTATCTAAATTATTTGTTTAAATTAAAAAAAAAACATATTAATTCTAATAATTCAATAGTTTTCTAATTTTTTAATAAATTCAAACTTTTAAATATTTAGAATTTCATATTTAATTTTTTTTATATATACCCATATAATACATAAATTTTACAACTATTAATATAACATATAATCTTACCGACAAAACTGAAAGTTATGATGATATTTTATTCTAAGAAGCTTCTAATCTAAATTCCAACATGTTATTACTTTTTTATAATCCAATTTCCAGCATTGTTTTTAGTTTTAACTTCAAAAAAACTATTTATTATATTTATCGGTTAGTTATTTATATTTTTTTTATAATTATATATAAGTTATTTAGACTATTTCGGATTTTAAAATGTAAAACTAAAGAAAAAACATCATAAATGGTTCCTGTGGTTACCCAAAATCTGAAGTTTAATCCTCGTGGTTTAAAAACCTCATAGATGGTCCTTGTGTTTTCAAAACTTTTGACGATTGGTCCTTATTGCTAACTCTGTTAACTTTTGTCCGTTAATTAAAGGGCAAATTCGCCATTTAACACCACAGGGACCATTTATGATCTTTCCACTTATTATTATTATTATTTTAATGAAATAATATGCAAATCGTAAAGATCCCCAAATCCACCACTGGCACCTTAAACTTCGTCGTCTCATTCAATTCCTCAAACGTCACCACCAAATTCCCAAGCCTCACCACAAATTCAATCAATAGTGAAGTAAACGTCACCAAAGAAAGAACGCTTGCACTCTTATACGTATCCCCTTCATCTTGTATCACCATTCTTTCCGGTTTAAACGAGAATTTCAGAGTCAGTGATTTTCTGAAAACCATTTGTACCCGCGAATGGCAGATTTGTAGCTCCAGGACTCCTTGCTGTTCCCAAATCGAGTCGAGCTTCGCTAAACGAATGGTACCCGTGGTATTTGTAAGGGTCGTCGTCGTCGGTTTTTGAGATGTCTTGTATGTCTTGAAATTCAATTGGGGGTTTTCTGATTTCACAACTGTTTGCATCGACGAGAAGGTAGGATTTTCGATCGAATTGTGTTTGTAGGTATTTCGCATCTGTTTCTGGTTTTCCAAATGTGATCGAGAAATCGAAGCTATGGGATGTGGTTGAAGAGCAACCAAAGCTCTTGCGCTTCCTTCAATGGCAATTTAAACGAAGAAATTGAGATTCTCTACCTCCATTTCAACTTCTGGGTATTTACTCAGTTTAACTTCATTTTTCTCAATTTAATTTCTGTGTTATTTTGTGGATTTTAACTATTCGAGCTAACTTCAAGCACAAACAACGATTAATTGGTAACTATCTAAGATTTTTTATTGTTATAGTTGCTTGATTTGAATCCACTTACTTTGATTTTCTGGAAGAAGGGTTTATTGCATTTGCATTCGATCAATTTTGGTTTGACCTGGAAGGTTGGAATGAGATTATGTGTTGACTAGATCATTGAACCAAGTTTTGTTGGTCATAAGCAGTTTTAAAGTTCATTTATTTCTTGATTTTGTTATAATGTATAGCTTAAAGTAGCGTTTGTAAAAGGGTTAATGATGGATTTAAAATTGCATACACAACTTCACCCTAATGAAGTTGATGATAAGATGATGAAGTTAAACATGGTAGGGAGATGTTTAAGTTTGTGTGTATTTGATTGAGTTTCGATACAAAGAGAGACCATTTGCATATTATTTCATTTTTTTTCTTTTTTTTTTTAATAAGTGAAAACATCATAAATGGTCCTTGTGATAGTGAAATGACGAAAATGTCCTTCAGTTAACGGACAAATTTAACGGAGTTAACAATAAGGACCAATCGTCAAAAGTTTTGAAAACACAAGGACCATCTATGAGGTTTTTAAACCACAGGGACTAAACTTCAGATTGTGGGTAACCACATGGACCATTTATGATATTTTTTCAAAACTAAAAAACTAAACCAAAAAATGACATATTGTAATCCATTTTAATCTTTCAGTTTAAATGTAAGTGGAATAGAGGTCACATTTAGGGGTTTATGTTTTTAGATGGAAAATGAAAAAAAATCAAATTTTGTTGGAATAAGAAATGAAAAGATAAGACTTTAGAAGTGAATCGGTTTTTTTAAAAACGATAAATAAATATTTAAAATAAATTTTTAATAATAAATTCATTAAAAACATATTCATTGTTATTATAAAAATGTGAAATATATAAAAAACTAAATTAATTTTATTAAATACTTTATTTTATATTTCCATTATATGTTGTAATTTATTCTAGATTTTTGTATTAAAATTATTAAATTTTCTATTTACATTTCATTCTTTTTCATTTAAAAAAAATTCAAAAATTATATATGTTAATTTAATAGGAGTATTATTTTAATAATGCAACTCAGCTTCTAATTAGTATGTATTTATGGATTGAACTTTAAAATCATTACATTATCTTATTTTTACACGTATAACTCTCATGAAAAAACGGATTCACAAGCTTAGAAGTGTTTATTGTTATGTTTTCTCTTTTAATTTAACTTTTAAGATAATTAATGTAAATTATATTTTTAATGTTTTACTGTTTATATATAATTGACTTTAAAATTATGATTATGTTATTTTGTTTGAGTTTTGAATGAAAAAATATTATTGATACAAATATCTATTGTAATTACCGGTTTTTATTTAGTTTTTCATATTTTTATTAGATCTTGAAGTTTTAATGTATCTCTTTATATATAGATCGAGAAATTAAATATCCTTTTAACATTTAATGTTTATTTAATGATATTTTTATATACTAATAGGTAGGAAAATTTGTACACTTCTATTTTTGGTCAACGAGTATACACCTAATTTTATTAAAATAAAATAATAAAAATTGTTCTTAGGACCAAGAAATCCACTTTGAAACTAATACTTCAATACTGTTGGAACTTTGTTAAATGGAAAACAATCTCTTTGGAACTTGTTCTACATTGGAAGAAAGAGGAAACTTATACTCCCTTAAAAAGCCTCTTACTAATTGTTTACTAATTAGATCAAAAGCTTGGACTAGAGGGATTGGATTGGATTTGGTGATTGGGCTAGTCAAATTAGTCTTGAAAGCTTATATTAATATATATATTTAATGGTCAAAGATTGGCCAAGGGGCTCTTGGGGTCTCATTGACTAGTTACAATATTTTATATATATATATATATATATATATATATATATATATATATATATATATATATATATATATATATATATATATATATATATTAATTTCGATTTTGACTTTTATTATATATTAAAAATCTGTTAAATTCGTTTTAACTGTTTTGACAGTTTTTTTCGGTTAGCAGTTTTGAAGGGAAAAACCAGTCAATCTATATGTATAAATAGATCACCAAAGACCAGATTTTGGGTTCAGAAAAGAACATAGAGAATTTCGTCAGAATCAAGAGATGTTCTTGGTTGATTGTTGTATCCTCTAGACAGATCCCTACCAGGGAAATTTCTGTCTTAGGACACTGCAATTTGCAGGCTTCAATCTACATAATTTCGTTTTTTTTTTTTTTTTTTTTTTTTGTAAACATATACCATCAAGTATGTTTTCTGTAAATTGATTCTTGTATATTTCATATAGATATTTCAATTTCGTTTGTTTTATTTCTATTAATCTTGTTGATTGTATACTTCTGTCATAGCAAATACTACTTTTTGGATAGTTGTAAGGAAAAAAGTGTATTCGTTTTGGTTATTTAACATATAGATAACACCAATAAACATCAAAATGCGAACTTACTTGCAAGTTCAATATCTCCCCAAGTTTCTGTACCACCAAACAAATTACAAAAATGTGTGAGTTGAGTTCATTGTAGTTAATTTTGCATATATAGATCGACATTTAACAAGGGAATTATAAAGAGATAAAAACTTACATGCAATTCCAATGTTTCCGCAAGTTTCTGTATCATTAGGCAAATTTTCATAAAAGTGTACGAGTTTACGGATGTTTATTTCTCATGCATTAAAATAAACTAATTACATGTTATAACTTTCAGCAAATATGAACTCACATGTAATTCCAAAGCTTCCTCAGATTCCTATATATACGACATAAAGAATTTTAGAAAAGTGTTTGAATTCATTCGAGTTGATTTGTAGAGTATAGACATGTACAATGGGATGGAGCCTCTTAATTTTCAAAAATAACTTTTGTCTTACTTTCAACATGGATACTTCTGCAAATTCCTATACCAGCAAATGTAAAAGTGTTCAAAAAGTGTATTAATTTGTAATTTATATAAAGATGGATAAATATCTTAATTTTCAATAAATTCCAACTTAATTACCTGCTCTTGCAACATCTCCACAAGCTTCTGTACCACCAAACGAAATTTTCAGAAAACATGTGAACTGATCACTCTCTCTCTCTCTCTCTCTCTCTCTCTCTCTATATATATATATATATATATATATATATATATATATATATATATATATATATATAGACACAAAGTAACCTCTTACTTAGTTTAAATAAATTTGTACATACTTGCAATCCTAATGCTTCTTCAAGTTCCTGTACCACAAAAACAAATTTAATTTGAAGATGTGTATTAATTTGAAGATGTGTATTAATTCATTCATTGTAATTTAATTCAGCATAAGGGGAACCCCTTAACATTCGATTGAACTTACTTGCAATTCACATGCTTTCTCAAATTCCTGCACCAACAAATAAGTTTTAAAAAAAGTCATATGAGTTTATTCTAGTTAATTTGGAAAATATAGAGTTGTGTATATAACATACCTGCAATTCTATAGCTTCCAAAACTTCCTACATATAGCAGGAAACAGAATTTCAAAAAAGCGTACAAGTCATATGTTCAATTCATGCAAGTTGATCATTATTATGGACACTATAATTTTGAAAAAATTGAATCTTACTTGCAATACCAATGCTTCCACAAATTCCTGTAACACCGGATATGTGATGAGAAATATGTGTATAAGTTAATTTAGCATACATAGACACAAATTAAGGAGCTAGCCTACTAATTGTCAATGAACTTCAACTTACTTGCAATTCAAAAGCTTCCTCCAGTTCCTGTATATATATATCAGCAAACAAATTTTCAGAGAAGTGAAAAGAAAAGAATCATAATAAAACCATTCAACATATATATATATATATATATATATATATATATATATATATATATATATATATATATATTTGAATTGAACTTACATGTAGTTCCAATGCTTTCAAAAGTTTCCATAACACCAAATCCATTGAAGGTCGTGCTTCCTGAACATCATTCAAGCATCGATAAGCAATATCCGAAAACTCTTTCAGGGATTTTGAATCAGCCTTGAAATTAAGATCAATAATCTCATTTAATTTTCCATGTTCGTAGTAGTGTCTAGCCCGTGGAACATGAAGTCGTTTTTCACCAGCTATATCCATAAAGAACAACCTCCCACATAACGCTTCAAACAACACAACGCCAAACGAATAAACATCCGACTTTTTTGTTAATATCCCAGTATTTATGTATACAGGATCACAGTAACCAAGCGTCCCACCAGCATTGGTGATGAGGTAAGTGTCCATTTCATTCGCACGACCTATTTTGGAAAGTCCGAAATCCGCAATCATAGCTTTCCAGTTGTGACCTAAAAGAATATTTGCACACTTTATATCCCTGTGGATAACTCTATGATGTGCTCCAACATGGTGATGAAGAAAATCCAAACCACGGGCTGCATCGATGCATATATTCATCCGTTGCCTCCATGTCAGTTGACACACTCTAGATCTATTCTTTAGGTGTTTGTCGAAGCTTCCATACTCTGCGTACTCATATATAAGGATCTTTTCGTTGGCTTCCTCACAATAACCAACAAGGGAAACTACGTTTAGATGCTTATAACGAGACAGCAGGTTGATCTCTGTTAAGAACTCTTTGAGCCCTTGACCAGAAAGGCTAACTATTGGTAGGCGTTTCACAGCGACAGAGGTGAGATTACCAGAAAGTGAGAGTTTTCCTTTATAAACAGGGCCATATCCACCCTCCCCGATGATGGTTGTGAAGTTTTTGGTGGCTATTTCAATGTCTTGAAAGGGTATTCTAAGAATAAGATGATCTAACTCCTTTTTGAAAAACATACTTTTTGTATATATCACGAAAAGTAAAAAGTGAAAAGCGATGATATATTTATATATGCTGAGGAAGGAATTGAAGCAGACAAAGACAAAGTCAAAGATGAGACCCAGGGGATCGAAGCAGAAGCTGCTATTTATCCGGAAAAAATAAAAGTTAAGAATTCACCTCCCCAATTTCAATTTGTTGACTCCATCATGTATGCAAACAAACACACAGACGGTTAATTTGATATATATGGTGGCATGAGTCGCAAACAAAATCAGTAAAAATCAACGTTCCTCCTGATATTTTTCTCCTCATGATATGGCGCTTCCAAGTATAATTTAATATCTAAATTAAAGGGAAGCAAACAGATCGTACGTGCTAAGCCATTTCCCAACGAGATCTAATCCAAATCGCCAAAATCTCTACTTCAACATCTTTAGAGAGGCAAAGATTAGTTTGCTGAAAAAGCTACTACCACCAGAGGTCGATGAGATGTGCAATATGCATATTGACATACATACACCAACCGACGTCTATCTGTTGAACTAATTAAACGAAAGAGGGAGAAAGATCTAGAGGTGAGCAGTGACGTCGTCTGGAGATATTGAGAACCGAACAGGGGACGCAGCTAGCTGAGAGAGACGGATGTGGTGGCTAACGGCGGAAACAGTGGGGGTCGGCGAAGTTAATTTTATGAGGTCTCACAAGTAATAATACCATGCATCATATCTTTCGATCGCAACGCGGGTCAACTGCGACAGACTTTGTTTAATATTCAGAGTAATCTATCCATTACCTAATGCTGGCAGGTAGGCAGCTCATACCATTACTATTCGGTTGAAATAAATAAAAATAAAAATAATAAAACAGATACAACCCATTTATTTCATCCGTGGTGCCAACGTTGTGGGATTTTAATTATTCAGTTTTAAATAATTGAACAAAGCTATCAAAATGTCTAATGTCTAATCACTAATATATATTATTTAAAATTTAAAATTTCAATTTTTTATTACTTCTACTAATATATATAAATATATAATAGATTTTTTTCAATTATTATATCTTCATCTTCACCTTCATCTTCATCTTCTATCCTAATAAAACAGTACAAAAAACACCACGTGACAATCTCTTAACCTCTCCCAAGCTATTTTTCTGTCTAAGTGAATTTCCAAAAATGCCATTGTTGTCAATTCAACGCACAGTGGAGAAAAATCAGGAAAGCCATCCTCATAATAATTCAAAATCAAATTAAATCCCATTAAATTGGTAACACGATTCGTCAATTAACATGATCTGCAAAAAATAAATCATACTCAATTAAAAAATTCAAACTCAACTTATTGCCTTTTTAAATCCATTTAATTTGCTTCCATATTTTCTGCATTCTTACCATATTCTCAGGGATAAGTGATCTTGTAATTCGAATTCAAATTATAGCTTCCTACTACGCATCTTCCTCACTGATTCGCTGCAAAATGGCATAACACGATGCCGCTAGACGACCAAGCAGTCGTCGCCCCGATGACGCGGTACTTGGTTTAGCGTGAACAATATTACAGTCAGCAAGTTCAAGACAACCTCCTTAAACAAAGTCAAGAAGGCACCCTCTGTCAGCATCTCCAATGTCCCATTTGTCCTCTCTCAGCTTTCCAATCAAGAGTCAGATACGACTACTTTCAGAGATGAGAATATCGTCATCGTTTTATGAGTTGTAGAGACGAAATTCGTCGCCAACAGCAATCGGAAGAAACAAAACATTTTGGTCCCTAATGAGTCTAATGAGAAAGCAGTTATCTTGCAGAGACCGGACACGGTATATATATTCCATATCTTAATCGTACTTTCTTTCACATGAATTCTCTCAAAAAAAATTCATATGTTTATATATTGGGGATTTTCTGATATGCGTCATTTGAACTAAGTATGACTGCTCAACCAAAAATTTAGATCATTCTTCCTTTAGTAGTTTACTTATCTTTTAGGGTTTGGTGTAATGTTTGTGTAAATAGCATAACTAATTCGACCAGTTTTTTGCTGATCGAACCGATCTCTGTTTATTTTTTATATACCCCTTCTGTTGCATGACTGATCGAAGTGATTTCTTTTCATTCTTATAAATCCTATTTTCTTCTATGTCCAGTTCAAAGTCTAACTGATCTTGAATTCGTGCAGACTGCAACAGTATATATACAACAAATGGAGGAGATTCTTTACTTGTGCACACCCAATTGGTAATTTACTGCTAGCAATCATCCGGTGCTTTGGGGTTTTGGAAGGTGCAACCCAACATAGATTTTAAGGTAGAAGCTTTTAGAAGTTTATGTAAAGAGGAAGCTTTCTAAAATCGATTTTTTGATAAAAGTGTATGTAAAGATGAAGCTTTTGAGGTCTGGATGGATTTTATTTTTTGAACTTGAAAGCATAGCTTTGTGGTGTTGTCTCAAGTAAAGGCTTTTCAACCTCTGTGTTATTTTATGCCTTTTTGGTTTCATTGTTGATGGGTTTTTATGGGTTGGTCTGTTGTGAAATGGGCGTTTATTCTACAAGATCGACTTAATATTCCTGCTTATTTGTTCTTTTTAGTAGGGTAATATGATATATTTGAGTAAATCTTTCATCTTTTGTCACAATGCGAAATTGCTCTGAAAATTCAAATTAAACACTCTTAATCCTTAAAATTCAAGAAATGTCTTCAAGTAAGCACTCTCCTTTTTGCAATATTTTATCATTATTGTAAAAAACACATCATCGTGTATTTAAATTGTTTAATCTTTCTCATAAAAACAAGTTATTTGTGTGCCACTTCTGTTTTTTGACATTTTCAACGAGTCAAAGGGGATATCTCAATTGAACAAACTTAACTCTTTTTATATTTTTTATGGCTACAATTTCGTTATATTTAATATTGTTAGGGTTTATGTGGTTCAATTTGCAGGAACCGAAGGATTTCTATCGACAACTTCATGTAGCATCAGGTTTATTATACCATCTTTATTAATCTAATCAATGTGATGAAATAACAACTAATGCCCTAATGCTATGTATTAGGAAGCAAAGTAAAAGGAATATCGAAACAAGTTGCTGATAAAAAGGGTTTGATTGCTTGAGGTTAGACTTATGGAGCTTATTTCCATGGAGGCCATTGATAATTATGGGGTTTGCCCACTGTTTTACCAACCTGTTTTTTAGATTGTTAAACTAATCTATACTTAATATGATATTAATGTGGAATCTTTAAAAATGTTGTCTGAGATTGTTTTTTATTTTTTTATTTCCAACTTAATGACATTTAAACCCACAAAACTTGCACGATTTTATATATTTGATGTAACCAAATAGCAAGGAATCTGTTGTATATACTAATTTTTGGAATTAGGTATATCCATTTTATTTCATGTTTTTAAAGGAATGAAATATTTGTGTAATCACTCATCACAGTGAGTTTATTTTAGTGGTCTTGTGTATTGTTTTAAAGTATGTGTATATTGGATATTCTTATTTTCTTTTTAATGAGGTTGATTGTTGCACATAATTTCCTTTGGATATGTCAAAATATATTACATATGATATAAAGTAAAAAATAGGCCGGTCAAATTTATGTTAGTTCTTTAATGTTGTAAAAAATGTTAAAATGTTTTTATTTAAAATGGTTTATATATACATGTTGCTACTAAAATAAGTTATCCATATTGTCAAATTTACAATAGCTCTTTTTCTTCCATTCCTTTGATCAACAACATTTATTAGGTTTGTGTGTTATTTAAATTTGAACAATATAATTTTGAACATGATCATTTTATAATTAATCTAGACATAAAGAAATTTTCTCATATCTTCAAACCATCTTATATATTAATTTAAATTAACGATTATGTAAATACGGTCAAAACATCTAACTCTTTAAACTTAACTGCTTGTAAGTCTATGATTAGATTACATTTTTTTTATTAATTTTAATGATGTTTTACTTTCTTAACCGTGTGGTACACGTTATAACCTAGTGCTTAATAAAACACTCCTAAACCAGCCAAGTGTCATCTTATAAGCATTGTCTTATGACACGTATCATTTCACTATTATTCTGCTCTCTCTTTTTCCCACCCAATGATTTTGATCATCCGTCCACATTCAATTCCTAAATATTAGAATTGATGTTATAATATTCAAAAATCAACCTAATTTAGCTTAACTCAATTTTAAAATCGACAATCAATATTTAAAAATCAGAAAGTAAGTAGCAAGAAATCAGGAACCTAATCTTTTCCAAATTTGAATCTGATACCCTATGCATTCTGTTGAATTCATATAATGGTTTTTTCATATCGATTGTTACTTAGTTAAGAAATTACTACTTATTTCTTCTTTTAGGTACTCAAGCTGCTCCTAGGAAGATCGATGTTGCTGACTGCAGTAAAACTCAATGGAATCACATCTAAATCAGCTATATATATATATATATATATATATATATATATATATATATATATATATATATATATATATATATATATATATATATATATATATATGTATCAATCAAACATATTTCCTTTAGGGCAATTAGTGTAGTTGAGCATCGTTTGGAATCTGCAACTATCTCCATATTATCTTTGCTTTCGTCTTCCAATACACCCCCGATTCCTTCGCTACTCCCATCGATTTACATTTACTCTTGCCTCGTCTCTATGAAAACCCTAGAAATTTGTTGAACCACCACCTTACCTCCATTACTACACCCCACCATCGCCTATGCTAATCTAAACCAATACCCAAAACACGGTAGCCAAAACACCATGTCTCTTCCACCATCATATGACTTCAATCACTACCCGATTTTCTGTTGTATTCTGTGCCACTTCCTTCTCAGTCTCTCTAACTTTCGACTTGCTTTCTTTCTCATGCATCTCACGGTTACTGAAAAAGATAGAACATAAGCAGCAAATCAACGGGTTTGAAGATAAGGTGTATATGTTTCTAACTCCTAATGGCCTTTTGGATTGTGATTCGTTCTTTTGTTTCTTTTTTTTTTCAAAATTTTCCAAAGAAAAAGATTGGGTGATAAAGATAGTATAACTAAGAGGAATTTGAGCGGGAATGAGTTATGTTTCTTAGAAACATAAACATGTGTCTTGGATCTCAAAGGAACTATAATTTTAGTTTTATAAGGAAGTTCTTCAATTAAATAGTGGGTAAGAAACCTGGAAAGCACACCAGGTGTTTGTGAAAATGTCTCATATGTAGTGATGTCATGGTGAAGACATGGTACTTAAATTGCATGCAATTCTTTGTATCCAGGTTTGTCTGCTTTGTTTTGCTAATCCCAAACCTAACTGTGGCTAAGGGTTCATTTTAGGGATTTTACTTTTAAAGTGTATTTTATGCCCAAGGGACAATAAAATGCAAGTTACATTACCATGCTTTAAAAGACAAGCAAATGAAAGTAGTCATGCAATTATTTATTTTTCATTCGGTATTAAAGTTTATTACAATGGTTTCATGGCAAGACATGAAAGTAGGATGTTGAAATTAGCAAGTTAACGAAAGTATATTGCTATTTCGCATTTGTATTTTTATGAAAGATAGGCAGAAATTTGATTTCCACATATACACTTATGATTTCGAGATTACTGATGTCTTTGTTTTTTAGATTTTTTTTTCAACCACGTTCATTAGTTAGCATGCAAATTGTTTTTATGTTGTATAATGTATTTTGAAGCTTTAATAATTAACATGAGGCTTTTGTTTAACTGCATATTGTTTTAGTAAGTGTGCAAAATTATAGTTTTTTGGTCATTGATTAGCCCGCTTTTATATGATGTTGCGAAGAATTTTAGATTTTTTTGGTCATCAACTTTTGTTTAGTTTGAATGAAATGTGGAATAGTAGGAACTAAAACCTCAGAGTTTTTTTTTTTTTTTTTTTTTTTTTTTTTTGAGATCACCATGTAATAAGACGATAACATTAGAGAAACAGATTAGACTTAACTTCATCTCATTTAGAACCAATATTGAATATTTGATCATTCTGTTTTGTATTATCAAACTTGATTTCTTTGAATTATAGTATGTCTCTTTTAAATGTGCAGGTGCAAAGAAACTCAAGTAAGTTACTTGGTATGTTTTTTTCTATAAGTTCCATTTTAGTTTGAACAATTAATCTATAAATATATGATATAAGGGAATTTTATAAAATAGTTACTTCAAAATTTGTTTTACGTTTAAGTGTCTAAATTTAATATGACAATTAGGAATTGATGTATCTTCTTTTGATTTCCTTATTTATTAGAACCGGTTGATTATAATATAATTGTTTGTTTTATAACAAACCTAGATATGACACATTTGAAATGAAAACTTTATAATGACAATTGTCAAACTTATTCTCACCAATCCAACTGAAGGACCCAAACAGATGATTAAGATTCAAATAAGACTAAGATTCAAATTTATGCTATTTAAAAAAATGAGTTTTTTGGTTCAATTTTTTTTTTTTGGAAATTTGTTTGTTTTTTAAAGTTTGAAATTTGGTTTTCTTATTTTTGGCTTTATACAATTTTAAAATTTTACTTTTCTATTCCTGTTGTAGTTTAGCAGATTATTGGAAATGGGGGTATTAGAAGTCGCTTGGAGATTTTTTTTTTTTTTTTACGGTTTTAGCAATGTACTTTGGATCTACATTGGTGTTTTTGATAAAACTTGGGCTTTCATCTTAAATAAAGATTTTTTTTAGAAAGTTGTATTTAGAAATGATGAAAGTTGGAATCTTTGAAAATTGGTTTTGTATGGCTTTACCAATGTACTTTGCTAATTTCATTTGTAGAAAATAGTAGAAAAAGTAGGGTTTTTTTAATAGTTGAATATCATCATGGGTCTAAAGTCTCAAGTGCAAAACAAAATTCTATTTCGATGTCGTTTATTGTATTATATTTTCTAAAATGGTTTTTTTTCTAAGATTTCGACATGGAGTGGAAAATTTTAAAAAAAATTCTTGTATAACATTCTACTTTCTGGAAATTATCATTTATAGCATCACACTTTGTAAAACGGCCTCTTTTTGAGGATTTTCTACAAAGAGTGGAAAATAACAAGCAAAAATTTCTTTTATAGTATTTCAATTTCTGAAAAACTATCATTTATAGCATTCTACATCTTAAAATTATATTGTTTTTTGTGAATATTTCGAACATAGATTGGAAAATAAATAAATAAAAACATTTCTTTATATGTCATTCGACTTTTTGGAAATGTCATTTATGTGGTGGAAAATAAATAAAAACATATTTTGTTTATAATAATTTTAAATGTACCAACCGTGGTTTACACGGATTATAACCTAATATATATATATATATATATATATATATATATATATATATATATATATATATATATATATATATATATATATATATATATATATATATATATATATATATATATATATATGATCCGATGAGGACTTTTTTTTGGTGAAGAACTTTCAAAACCATTTTTTTTAAATGTTTTCATTTAGGGAATTTTAGAGATATCAAACATAAATATTATATTAAGAAAACATTTTCATTCGGTAATTTACAACTAGTTGTCATCCGTTGTAGAACAACTGCCGGACCATCGTTGGATTAACACCAAGTTCAATGACATTTTCTACTTGTATTAACAGTTTAGTAGAACAAACATTGTAGCTTTCACTTTTTTGGTAATATTTTTAACGTATAAAATTTCATTTTTGCACCCAAATATACAAAATTTTAATAAAAAAATAAAACTATGCCTTGACAAATTCATTTTTTTTTCGAAGTTGTAGATTTATTTAAAAAAAACGTGTCGTGTATAACATATATTTACAGTTTAGAATATCATATTCACATTCTAATAAATATATTAATTCATTAATACATAGTTTAATATTTTTGTACATCCATTCATTCATATATTAACATAAAATTTATATAAAATATATAGCTTAATAGAGTTCGTTTTAGTTTAATAGATAAAATTTATAGCATAACATAATACAATATATTCTACACTAATTCACATATTTAAAGAAGTCAAACTCAAACTAACACACGCCACCACCAACCACATGTGCCGCCGTCACAATCATCATTCATTCCAAATCAAATATGTATATATAAAATAATTAAATGACAACTTAAATATTATATTCATAATTTAATAAACAAAACAATTTACTTATTTAGAATTTAATGCAAATTAATTATAAAAAGTAATACATTCTTAAATATGTATAAAACACAAAAAATAAATATATTCACAAGAAAATTATTGCAAAACATTCATACATAAATCGTTTATATATATTTTAATACAAATTTAATTCAAAATTCACAACTTAATAAGGTCAGTTAATAGTTTAATTAGAAAATTAATAGCTTCATGCATTCAATTCATAGTTTAAAACACAAAATCATAGTTTAATACACAAAATTCATAACTTAATACAGTCAATTCACAATTTAAAACACACAAATCACATCTTAATATACAAAGTTCATAACTTAATACAATAAATCTCAGTTGAATACACAAAAAGTATGCATTCACAACCATATTATCAACTTAACACTCTTAATACAATTAATTCATTGTTTAAACACAAAATTTATAGCTTAATACAATAAACGAACAATTTAATTCACAAATTTCACATCTTATATAGTCAATTCACAGTTTAAACAGAAAATTCACATCTTAATAGCAGTTAACACTAAGATTATAAAATAAATAACAAATAAGAGATTAAAACATTAAATTCACACCTTAACAGAAGAAAAAAACGAACAAAAAAATGTATGGTAGAGATCTATAATAGATGTAAGTAGAAAATAGATATAAAACATGCATTCACAGCTTAAAACTTATAAAAAATCATATATTCACAACTTAAACTTGTAAAAAAAAACCACGTATTCAAAACATAAAACTAATATTTTCTTGTTCATAGCATTTAAAACTAACATTAACATGACTAAAAAAATAATAAAACATTTAAACATCACAATTCATAACTTAGAAAACCTAGATTCACATTATTTGAGAAAACATTAGCTGTAACGACATAAATTTTCAAAACAATTTTTCATTTTTAAATCAAATTTTCAAGCACCAAAAACAATATCCAACAACTTTATCCAGTATCATCATAATAAACAAATCCCAGAATCTCAAAAGATCCCAACTACATAAATCCTCTCAGTGTGTACAGATCATGTCGGCGCCTTCCCACGGCCCTCACTAGTACTTGAAACACCCAACACAACAACTGTAAGCATAAATGCTTAGTGACTTCCCCAAAATACCACATACAACACATACGCCTTCCCAGACCATAACTCTGTGGGACCTTCCGGTCCAAGTGTCTCAGGGGACTTCTATCCCAAATCCCGGTAGACCTTCCGGTCCCACCCGTATCGACCTTCCAGTCCGTAACCTCTTGACCTTCCAGTCCATGTCCTCTTGACCTTCCGGTCCATATCATCTTGACCTTCTGGTCCTTTTCATACATAGCATACATAACACATACATATCACATATCAGCATATATAGCACATATAAGACCTTCCGGTCACACATAGGTACCCTTCTAGGTACAGTATAGTGAGATGACTCACCTCGGCTATCTCGGATAATCTCGCACACGTATCAACTGATCTAGCCTCCGCCTAAAAACATGACAATTATCTCAAATCAATAACGGTCTCCAGGCTAGACTAGTCTTTTCCATGAGCCCTAAGAAGGCTAAAAGACCATTTTACCCTTCAATGGTCCACAAGTCCGATCGTTGACCAAACCCTAAAAGTCAACAAAAGTCAACGGTCAAACTTTGACCAGACTCGTCGAGTGCACTCGTGCGACTCGGCGAGTCCCTGCATGTCCTCTTCGCCCATGGTCCTCACTTGACTCGCTAAGTCAACCCTCCACTCAATGGGTCATCACAGGTCGCGAATCGCGGGGCAACCTGACTCGACTCGTCGAGTCCCTTATGGGCTTGGCGAGTTTCTCCCATGAAAACACTCAAACAATCCTTTGAGGTCAGATCTGCTTCACCAACCAGTAGATCTATCATCCTAACGCTCGAAAGTCACATAAAGGTTCAAACGTTACGTTCATGCAATGCTTATAAAGCCAAAAATGGAGAAATAACCTTAAAAATGGGGTTCAAATCTCAAGGCTCACATGAAACCTCATAAAGCTGGAAGCTTGGGACCTTTTGGACCTCTCAAGGTCCAGATCTATCATTTATATGTTGGGTTTAGAGCAATCTAACACTTCCTAAGTGTGCATGCAACCCTAATAAACCTTGGATCTATGTTTGTCTAAATACATGCAAAATAATAATTTTCCAAGGTTCATAACCTATCTAACATGGCATGGGGTACTTTTAAACATAAAAGAGTTAGAAGAGATTACATACCTTTTTGATGAGTTTGATTCTTAAGGAGTTTGAGGGCCAAGCACCAATAGTGTGAATGCCTCAAATGGAATCACAAATCACCACAAACTCTTGGAAAACTTTGAGAGAGTGTATACACACACTAATTTCGGCCACACACAAACACACACACTAGTGGCTATTTCATGCAACATAAGCATGCTTATATAGTGTACATGATTAGGGTGAAACCCTAATAACCCATGACCTTTCCTTTTCCAAGGATCCATGGGTTAAAAGCTCCATGGATCATCCATGAACTTCCGTACAAGCCTAGCCCATTAACAAATGGGTGTTAGCCCACACCATATAAAACCAATAGTCCACAATCTAATTTGTCTTCCTTTTAATCTCTAAATTAATTCATAATTAATTTAAGACTAAGACTAATTAAATAACATGACTTCATATTAATATATTATAACTTATAATATATTAATAATCATATGTGTATAACTCTCATAAAATTAACCATAAATAGTTTGGATGAAATGCAACCCAAATGGACCATGCCGGGTCGGGTCAAGTATATACCAAATAAGTTATGGACTTAGACACCTTATCCAACAGACTCCCACTTGGATAAGTCTAATAACTATCTTTGTCTATTACTTCAGGAACCGACCAGTAATCGTAGCTCTCGAAGACTCTGTTGAACTATGAAGTGCCATTTTAAGATAAGTGATCATATAATCCTCTGTTCTCATGATATCAGCCGGACAAACACATGGAACTATGTCTTGCTTATTGTCTGGCAGTTGTTTCTCGATTTCCGATTTGTTTGACAAAGAACTCAACTGAACACATCAATTTAGTTCTGACCGGGCCCGGTACATCGGTCAACACAAAATCATTGAGGGGCCCAGATATCGCTTCTATTTCTAGAAGGAACAGATAAACTTCGACTCATATACTTGTTCTACTACTTGTTGAATTGTACACAAAGGCACGTTTTATAACATCAAGTTACTGATGCGTTTACGTGCAATCAATGCACAACCAACTCATAGGTAACAACTCATATCTCTAGGTTTGAAGATTTATATGATATTACCGTCTCACGATCACTCGAGATAAATTCCATGAAGTGATACAAGTGAGCATAGGTTTATTCCAATACTCATAACTTATGAGTACTCATGAACGTTGTAGCAACCATTGCCATGTCTAAACACTTTTAGCCATCTACAAACCCAATTCATGACAATCTTGATTCATACCTACTTCCGACGTATGACCGATTGTGGAGGTTTGAATAAATTAATTATTCTGGAAGTCAAAACATGCAAAGCTGAAACAATTGTAAATAATTGACAATGATAGCAACTCCTTACTCATAAATAAATCACAATTTTATTCATCATCAAATGTCGATTACATTTTACAAGTTTCAGAGAATCTATCTAATCTGTCAAACTAATATCGTCCCTCAGCCCGATGCGCCTCGCATGCTGAAAATGCTTAGCCCTCGTCAGTCCTTTTGTAAGGGGATCCGCAGGGTTCTCATCTGACGATATCCTCTTTGCCACGAGGAGTCCTTCTTCTATCTTGTGTCTTATGAAGTGATATTTTCTGTCAATGTGTCGGGATCTTCCATGATCTCTCGGTTCTTTAGCTAAAGCAACCGAACTATTGTTGTCACAGAAAATTTCCATAGGCTCCTTAATAGCTGGCACAACTCCAAGGTCTCCGATGAAGTTCTTTAGCCATATCGCCTCCTTCCCTGCTTCACTCGCTGCTATATACTCTGATTCACAAGTCGAAACAGCCACCGTCTCCTGCTTGGAACTCTTCCAAGAGATTGCCCCTCCATTTAAGGTAAAGACCCAGCCCGACTGAGAGCGAAAGTTATCCCTATCAGTCTGAAAACTAGCATCACTATACCCTAATACTCTCAAGTCATCACTCCCACCAAGGGTAAGGATCCAATCCTTAGTCCTCCGCAGGTACTTGAGAATGTTCTTTACCGCAGTCCAATGAGCTTTACCAGGGTTCCCCTGATACCTGCTGACCATGCTCAAAGCAAAGGCCACATTAGGGCGGGTAAAAGTCATAGCATACATGATCGAGCCAACAGCGGAAGCATACGGTAATTGGCTCATCTCAGCTATCTCTGCCTCTGTACTCGGACTCTGAGTCTTACTCAGCTTGGTATTGCTTTGGATCGGTAAATCTCCTTTCTTGGAATTCTGCATGTTGAACCTTTTCAACACCTTATCCAAGTAGGTACTCTGACTAAGTCCAATTAGTCTTTTACTCCTTTTCTCTTAATATCCTTATCCCTAGGATATAGGCAGCTTCCCCTAGGTCCTTGATCGTCATACATGGACTGTATCTCGTTGTCCATAGCCTCCTTCCATTTAGCAGAATTCGGGCCTATCATGGCTTCCTTAACACTGCTAGGTTCATCCAAATTTACCAGTGTACTATCACTGATAAATGTATCACCTTCCGTAGTAATATGAAAACCATAATAAAACGCAGGTGTGTTCCTAACCCGTGTGGAATGCCTCGGAGGTACAGACTCGTCGGCTGGATCAACAGGAGTTTCCTCCTCAGGTTGATTGCTAGTGTCTTAGGTTCCTTCACCAATTGATTCTTGAATTTCTTCAAGATCAATTTGCCTCCCACTGTCTCCTTGGCTTATAAATTCTCTCTCACGAAAGACCCCTCTTCTTGCTACAAAGACCACATTCTCACTGGGTCTGTAGAAGAGGTAACCGAAGGATTTCTATGGGTAGCCGATAAAAATACACTTTTCACTTCGGGGTTCAAGCTTATCATGAGTTTCACGCCTCACAAAAGCTTCGCAACCCCTAATTTTGATGTGGTCCAAATTGGGAACCTTCCCAGTCCACATCTCATGAGGTGTTTTGGTAACCTTCTTTGTAGGGACTAGATTGAGGATATGGGCGGCAGTCTCTAAGGCATACCCCCAAAAAGAGATTGGTAGAGAAATTCGACTCATCATGGAGCGAACCATATCTAACAAGGTTTGATTACGCCTCTCAGCTACACCATTTAGCTGTGGTGTCCTGGGAGGAGTCAATTGTGAGACAATCCCACACTCCTTAAGATAGTCAAGGAACTCGGTACTAAGATACTCACCACCTCGATCGGATCGAAGCATCTTAATGTTCCTGCCCAATTGATTTTTGACTTCCAGTTTGAATTCCTTAAACCTTTCAAAGGTTTCTGACTTATGTTTGATTAAGTAGACATATTCATATCTACTAAAATCATCAATAAAAGTCACATAATACCGATTAGCATCCCTTGTGACGGTTTTGAATGGTCCGCATACATCAATATGTATTAGGTCCTACAAACCCTCACCCCTTTCACAAGTTCCAGTGAAGGGTGATTTTGTCATCTTTCCAAGTAGACAAGATTCACAACTATCATCCGATTTAAGGTCGAATGATTCCAAGACTCCACTCTTTTGGAGTTGGCCTATGCGTTTCTTGTTTACATGTCCAAGACGACAATGCCACAATGATGCTTTATCTAGGCTAGTAGAAGAATCAATATACAACACATTATTTCTTAAGTTGTCTACAATCGACATAGTTTTATACACACCATCACAAGGTAATGCTTTAAAATAAAACACATTTAAACAAAGCATTAATACCACCACATTCATTATCAAACGAAAAGGTAAAACCTTGTTTGTACAAAGCATGAAAGGAAATAATATTCCTCGCCATTTCAGACGAGTACACACATTTATTTAAATCTAATTTTAACCCATTATTCAGCAACAATGTATAAACTCCAATCTTGGAAACAGGTGAAGCCTTCCTATTCCCCATGATCAAGTTTATCTTCCCGTGCTCCACATCCTCACTTCTTCTTAGGCCCTGCAAATTAGAACATATGTGAATACCACATCCTGTATCAAGCACCCAAGAATTAGAATATGGTGAGTTATTAGACAATATTGTGTAAATACCTGCGTGGGTGGGTTTCACTTTCCCATCCTTCAGATCCTGCAAGTATTTAAAGCAGTTTCGCTTCCAGTGCCCCTTGTCCTGGCAATAGTAGCAATCAGCATCCTTGGGAATGGCAGAAGGAGTGGCAGAACCACTCTTGGTCCTTGATGAGCAGCCTTCAATAGACTTTCCCTTGGTACCCTTCGAAGGGTGCTTCCTCTTTTTCCCTTTGCCTTGCCCGATAGCCAAAACAGGGGTAGATGTTGGAGTAGGAGTAGTAGAGGTAACAACCGACTTGCCCTTAAGACTGGTTTCAGCGGTCTTCAAGAGTCCTTGAAGCTTGCTAAGGGTAACTTCCTCCTTGTTCATATGATATCTCATACGAAAATGGTCATAACAAGAAGGTAAGGAGTGCAAAATGATGTCAATTGCCAACTCCTCAGGGAAGTTTACATTCAGCTTCAGCAAACGGTCCACATACCTTTGCATCTTTTGCATGTGGGTCGTGACGGATTCACCATCCTTCATGCGGGTTGTTATTATGGAGGAGATTATTTCATACCGCTCTTGACGAGCACTCTGATGGTACCTTTCCATCAGGTCTTGGTGCATCTCAAAAGGGTAGAAGTCCTCATAGGACTTTTGGAGCTCGGCTGTCATCGTGGCCATCATGATACATGCCACCTTAGTAGCATCTCTCTCATGTGTCCTAAATTCAGCGATCTCGTCAGGAGTAGCAGTAGACTCATCAAGATTTTTTAACTCCTTATCGAGGACATATTCCTTGTCCTCATAACGAGTTACCATCCTGATGTTCCTTATCCAGTCCATGAAGTTGGAACCA